>NC_052313.1:11606773-11669273 GCF_016432855.1 Salvelinus namaycush | reverse complement strand
GCTATGAAATGGATAATAAAATATGTATTTGGAAAAAAACTGTTTTCTACTCTTATTGTGTGACAACATCTAAAACTGGAAATGGCATCATCATCCACACAATAAATTACAGACTGTAGGAAGGGATACAAAACATAGACACAATGGTTGGGATTATATTAGTCTATGGTCATTACATCAAGTCCTTTTCATTCAACTGTTTAAACACTGTCGGGTAAGAATGCTCCACTCTACTTCCACACACTGCGGCTGGTGGCACCTTAAATGAGGAGGGCGGGCTCATAGTAATGACTGGAACGGAATTATTGGAATGGTATCGAACACATCAGACACATGGTTTCCATCTGTTTGATATCATTCCATTCATTCCATTCCAGCCATTATTATGAGCCATTCTCCCCTCAGCAGACTTCACTGCAGTGGAAGGTAACAAGATCCTTAGCATGCAGCCACATCCTCTGATCTGAGGAATCCAGGAAAGACAATTGAGATTCATTCACTATCTGTGTGTGTGTGTGTGTGTGTGTGTGTGTGTGTGCGTGCGTGCGTGCGTGCGTGCGTGCGTGCGTGCGTGCGTGCGTGCGTGCGTGCGTGCGTGCGTGCGTGTGTGTGTGTATTGTACATCACACGTACCTCTTAGGTTACTCCCTACTGTAAGTAATCTAGTGCCCTGGAGTAACTCACAACGCCACTCCCCAGAAAGAAGAGTCTTTTTAGAGACCACAAAAATTATTTGAAATTCTGCACAATGGACTAAACCATGCATGGGTATCTGATGACTTCAACCAGAAAACCACATTTCAACCAGAATATGATGTCAATTTCACATCCCATGCCAAATTCTGCACAATGGACTAAACCATCTGATGACTTTAAATAGAAAACCACATTTCAACCAGAATTAATTTCACATCCAATGCCAAATTCTGCTTGTTGATTGGCCCTGTATTGTACCAGAAGGTGTGGCATTAGTCAAGAGGCAGCAGGCATTTAGTTCCACAGACAACCAGTCTGTGTGTTCTCTTGGTCTCTCTAATTCAGTACAGTGAGGTATTCTATAGTGTAGAAGTGTGTTTGTAGTCAACACAGGTGTGTGGCTAGGATGTTTTATTACAGGTGTGTGGCTAGGATGTTTTATTACAGGTGTGTGTCTATGATGTTTTATTACAGGTGTGTGTCTATGATGTTTTATTACAGGTGTGTGGCTAGGATGTTTTATTACAGGTGTGTGGCTAGGATGTTTTATTACAGGTGTGTGGCTATGATGTTTTATTACAGGTGTGTGGCTATGATGTTTTATTACATGTGTGTGGCTAGGATGTTTTATTACAGGTGTGTGGCTAGGATGTTTTATTACAGGTGTGTGGCTAGGATGTTTTATTACAGGTGTGTGGCTAGGATGTTTTATTACAGGTGTGTGTCTATGATGTTTTATTACAGGTGTGTGGCTATGATGTTTTATTACAGGTGTGTGGCTAGGATGTTTTATTACAGGTGTGTGGCTAGGATGTTTTATTACAGGTGTGTGGCTAGGATGTTTTATTACAGGTGTGTGGCTATGATGTTTTATTACATGTGTGTGGCTAGGATGTTTTATTACAGGTGTGTGGCTAGGATGTTTTATTACAGGTGTGTGTCTATGATGTTTTATTACAGGTGTGTGGCTAGGATGTTTTATTACAGGTGTGTGGCTAGGATGTTTTATTACAGGTGTGTGGCTAGGATGTTTTATTACAGGTGTGTGTCTATGATGTTTTATTACAGGTGTGTGTCTATGATGTTTTATTACAGGTGTGTGGCTAGGATGTTTTATTACAGGTGTGTGGCTAGGATGTTTTATTACAGGTGTGTGGCTAGGATGTTTTATTACAGGTGTGTGGCTAGGATGTTTTATTACAGGTGTGTGGCTAGGATGTTTTATTACAGGTGTGTGGCTAGGATGTTTTATTACAGGTGTGTGGCTAGGATGTTTTATTACAGGTGTGTGGCTAGGATGTTTTATTACAGGTGTGTGGCTAGGATGTTTTATTACATGTGTGTGGCTAGGATGTTTAATTACATGTGTGTGGCTAGGATGTTTTATTACATGTGTGTGGCTAGGATGTTTTATTACAGGTGTGTGTCTATGATGTTTTATTACAGGTGTGTGGCTAGGATGTTTTATTACAGGTGTGTGGCTAGGATGTTTTATTACATGTGTGTGGCTAGGATGTTTTATTACAGGTGTGTGGCTAGGATGTTTTATTACAGGTGTGTGTCTATGATGTTTTATTACAGGTGTGTGGCTAGGATGTTTTATTACAGGTGTGTGGCTAGGATGTTTTATTACAGGTGTGTGTCTATGATGTTTTATTACAGGTGTGTGGCTAGGATGTTTTATTACAGGTGTGTGGCTATGATGTTTTATTACAGGTGTGTGGCTAGGATGTTTTATTACATGTGTGTGGCTAGGATGTTTAATTACATGTGTGTGGCTAGGATGTTTTATTACAGGTGTGTGGCTAGGATGTTTTATTACAGGTGTGTGGCTAGGATGTTTTATTACAGGTGTGTGGCTAGGATGTTTTATTACAGGTGTGTGGCTAGGATGTTTTATTACAGGTGTGTGGCTAGGATGTTTTATTACAGGTGTGTGGCTAGGATGTTTTATTACAGGTGTGTGGCTAGGATGTTTTATTACATGTGTGTGGCTAGGATGTTTAATTACATGTGTGTGGCTAGGATGTTTTATTACAGGTGTGTGGCTAGGATGTTTTATTACAGGTGTGTGTCTATGATGTTTTATTACAGGTGTGTGGCTAGGATGTTTTATTACAGGTGTGTGGCTAGGATGTTTTATTACATGTGTGTGGCTAGGATGTTTTATTACAGGTGTGTGGCTAGGATGTTTTATTACAGGTGTGTGTCTATGATGTTTTATTACAGGTGTGTGGCTAGGATGTTTTATTACAGGTGTGTGGCTAGGATGTTTTATTACAGGTGTGTGTCTATGATGTTTTATTACAGGTGTGTGGCTAGGATGTTTTATTACAGGTGTGTGGCTATGATGTTTTATTACAGGTGTGTGGCTAGGATGTTTTATTACATGTGTGTGGCTAGGATGTTTAATTACATGTGTGTGGCTAGGATGTTTTATTACAGGTGTGTGGCTAGGATGTTTAATTACAGGTGTGTGGCTAGGATGTTTTATTACAGGTGTGTGGCTAGGATGTTTTATTACAGGTGTGTGTCTATGATGTTTTATTACAGGTGTGTGGCTAGGATGTTTTATTACAGGTGTGTGGCTAGGATGTTTTATTACAGGTGTGTGGCTAGGATGTTTAATTACAGGTGTGTGGCTAGGATGTTTAATTACATGTGTGTTCGTGTTTCAGATGTGTTCAATATGATTTCATTGTGTTGCTTCAGAGGTGCAATATTCACAGCTGTTCCATGGTCATTTCAATACATTATATACAGTATACCCATTGATTGTTGATGATTATAAACTGGGTGGTTTGAGCCCTGAATGCTGATTGGCTGACAGCTGTGGTATATCAGACTGTATAACACAGATATGACAAAATACAAAGAAATTCTGCTCTAATTACATTGTTAACCCGTTTATAATAGCAATAAGGCACCTCAGGGGTTTGTGGTATATGACCAATATACCACAGCTAAGGGCTGTATCCAGGCACTCCGCGTTGCGTCGTGAGTAAAAACAGCCCTTAGCCGTGGTATATTGGCCATGTACCACAACCTCTCGTGCCCTATTGCTTAAATATAACATAAATGCCTGATTACCCCATAATAACCCAAAATAAACTGGTACATACATGATATAAACCAACTATAGTATGTAATAACCATGAATACTTTCTGGTACGTTTTTGCCTCAGGGTTAACGAGAGATTAATCCTGAGAGGAATTAGAGTTCTGAAATGCAAACACACACACACACGACACAGTCTCCATTGCACTCCACACTGCCCTCACCACTCAGGACAAAATGAATACTTATGTAAGAATGCTGTTGATTTGTCATAAAAACAGACTACACCATCTGTTGGAGGTTTGGAGCACCAGGACTCTTAACTGTAAAACATTCAAGTTCCAGTGACCAGTTGGGAACCACGGTAACCATGAAACAAAAGTTGGCAAGATTTCATCAAAAAGTGTGAGCACAAAAAAAAAATATTATGTATAGGTAGACTGGAAATGTATCAAACACAATGTAGGCCACTAAAGGGATTATGGTGGAATAAATCCCTCTACATTTACATTTACATTACATTTAAGTCATTTAGCAGACGCTCTTATCCAGAGCGACTTACAAATTGGTGCATTCACCTTATGACATCCAGTGGAACAGCCACTTTACAATAGTGCATCTAAATCTTTTAAGGGGGGGGGGGGGTCAGAAGGATTGCTTTATCCTATCCTAGGTATTCGACCCTAAGGGGTTAGGGTGGAATAGATCCCAGTGAAGGGGTTAGGGTGGAATAGATCCCACTAAAGGGGTTAGGGTGGAATAGATCCCAGTGAAGGAGTTAGGGTGGAATAGATCCCACTAAAGGGGTTAGGGTAGAATAGATCCCACTAAAGGGGTTATGGTGGAATAGATCCCACTAAAGGGGTTAGGGTGGAATAGAACCCAGTGAAGGAGTTAGGGTGGAATAGATCCCACTAAAGGGGTTAGGGTGGAATAGAACCCAGTGAAGGAGTTAGGGTGGAATAGATCCCACTAAAGGGGTTAGGGTAGAATAGATCCCACTAAAGGGGTTAGGGTGGAATAGATCCCACTAAAGGGGTTAGGGTAGAATAGATCCCACTAAAGGGGTTATGGTGGAATAGATCCCACTAAAGGGGTTAGGGTGGAATAGAACCCAGTGAAGGAGTTAGGGTGGAATAGATCCCACTAAAGGGGTTAGGGTAGAATAGATCCCACTAAAGGGGTTAGGGTAGAATAGATCCCACTAAAGGGGTTAGGGTGGAATAGATCCCACAAAAGGAGTTAGGGTGGAATAGATCCCACTAAAGGGGTTAGGGTAGAATAGATCCCACTAAAGGGGTTAGGGTGGAATAGATCCCACTAAAGGGGTTAGGGTAGAATAGATCCCAGTGAAGGAGTTAGGGTGGAATAGATCCCACTAAAGGGGTTAGGGTGGAATAGATCCCACTAAAGGGGTTAGGGTGGAATAGATCCCACTAAAGGGGTTAGGGTGGAATAGATCCCACTAAAGGGGTTAGGGTGGAATAGATCCCACTAAAGGGGTTAGGGTAGAATAGATCCCACTAAAGGGGTTATGGTGGAATAGATCCCACTAAAGGGGTTAGGGTGGAATAGATCCCACTAAAGGGGTTATGGTGGAATAGATCCCACTAAAGGGGTTATGGTGGAATAGATCCCACGAAAGGGGTTATAGCAGATAATGTTAAAAAGGAGTGAGATTAAAAGCGTGGGTCCTTTGACAGCCAAGTAAAAGCATTTAAAACATTTCACATTCATTTTTATTTTGTGATCCAGTTCGGATTTTGCCGCTGATCAGTCTGATGCGCCTTCGAAAGTCTGTTGTAGCTCTGTCCCGTTTTTCCAGTTCCAGTGTTTCGCAAGCGGTCCTTCCATGTCTTTGCCCAGAACCATTCTGGCACACGTTGCTTCCATGGCCATTAAATACACCAATAGGATGTACATTGAATTATTGATACTTCTCAGGAGGGGTTGAGAATTCCAGGAAGTTGTGTTCATGTATTCCCTCCATAGTAGCACTCCTTGGTCGACAGCGGTGCTCCTGTGAGTAAACAGTGAAATTCAAAACAAGGGAAGAGAAACATGCTTAAAAACACACACAAATACATCAGTTCAAAAAAGGTGTGAGAAAGCCATCTTATGTTAGAATGTACAACAATAAGACCTCATTATCACTTCGTCTTCTTCATTTTGTGACACATGGACTACAGCTCTGCATTCAACACCGTTGTCCCCTCCAAGCTCAGGACCCTGGCACTGAACACCGCCCTCTGCAAGTGGATCCTGGACTTCTTGATGGGCCACCCCCAGGCAGTCACGGTAGGCAACAACACATCATCCACGCTGACCATCAACACGGAGGTCCCTCAAGGGTGTGTGCTTAGTCCCCTCCTGTATTCACCCACAACTGCGTGGATGTGCATGACTCCAACACCATCATCAAGTTTGCTGACAACTTTATGATGGTAGGACTGGTCACCGACGATGATGAGGCAGCCTATAGGGGGGAGTTCAGAGACCTAGCAGGGTGGTACTAGGACAACAATGCCCCCTTCCACATCAATGTGGCTGTAGTGGAGCGGGTCGAGAGCTACAAGTTCCTTGGTGTCCACATCACTAAGGAATTAACATGGTCCACACACCCACACAGTTGTGAAGAGGGCTGAAGTTTCAATGGTGAACAGGAGGCTGAAAAGATTTGCCATGGGCCCTCGTATCCTCAAAAAGTTATTCACTGCACCATTGAAAGCATTTGACTGCCTGCATCACCGGTTGGTACGGCAACTGCAAGGCACCCGACTGTAAGGCGCTACAGAAGGTGGAGAGTACGACCCAGTACATCACTGGGTCAGAGTTCCTTGCCATCCAGGACCTCTATACCAGGCAGTGTCAGAGGAAGGCCTAAAAAATTGTCAAAGACTCCATCCACCCAAGACATAGACTGTTCCCTGAACAGTGTCTACCTCCTGGCCATAAGAGTGCTAAACAAGATTGCTAAATATCTAATCAAATGGCTAACTGCTATTATCTATCCTGTTGCCTAATCACTTTAACCATACCTATATGTACATAGCTACCTTAATCAGCTCGTACCCCTGCACATCGACTCGGTACTGGTACTCCCTGTATATAGCCATGTTATTTTTATTCTTCATTAGTATTCGTTATTCACTGTGTATTTATTCCTTGTGTCGCTATTTCTATTTTATTTTCAACTCTGCATTGTTAATTAAATCCCCATAAGTAACATGTTTCCCTGTTAGTCTACACCTGTTTGTTGTCACGGTTTCCGCCGAAGTCGGCTCCTCTCCTTGTTCTGGCGGCGTTCGGCTGTCGACGTCACCGGCTTTCTAGCCATCGCCGCTCCATTTTTTCATTGTTTCATTTGTTTTGTCTTGTTCCCTGCACACCTGGTTTACATTCCCTAATCACACTGCATGTATTTATTCCTCTGTTCCCCCCCCCCCCATGTCTTTGTGTGAAATAGTTTTTGTTACGTGTTTCGTGTACGCGCCAGGCTGGTTTTTCCCCTGTATTCCATGGTATTTCACGAGGGATGTTTAATTGTTAAACATTTGCTTATTTTTGTGACTGTTTCGTGCCTTGCACTTTTTACCTTTGGCTGGAGGTTTTGACGCAGTGGCGTCTGTCTGTTTTATTGCCTCTGCCTTAATAAAGTGTGCGCCTGTTCACAACTCTCTGCTCTCCTGCACCTGACTTCTCCACCAGTAGCGCACAACCCTGACAGTTGTTTACAAAGCATTTGACAAATTAATTTGATAGTGAAAAAACACACCCTGTGGAAACACACCCAACTCTCTGTTAACACACATATATTTTTATTTTACCTTTATTTAACTAGGCAAGTCAGTTAAGAACAAATTCTTATTTACAATGACGGCCTAGGAACAGTGGTTTAACTGCTTTGTTCAGGAGCAGAACGACAGATTTTTACCTTGTCAGCTCGGGGATTCAATTTTGCTACCTTTCAGTTACTGGCCCAACGCTCTAACCACTAGGCTACCTGCCACCCCAAGTACAACCCCCAGTTCAGATTGACTCATCTAACAGAGATGACACTCAGTTCATGAAACAGATCAAGTTCAGATCTATATAATGCAGACAGATCTACAGTAAAGATCAGAGATCTGGTTATTTATATGGAGTTGGTAGGATGTCAGTAGCAGGGCCGTAGGGGTAGAAAAGGTGGGTAAACGCTGAACACCAGTCCAGATGACAGGCGGTATGTAAAGCTAATGCTGATTTGGTGTAGTATGTGCGTGAATGCTATTCACCAAATAAAAAGGTGCATGTTTCCCCTGCAATTATTCCTTGTGTGACCAGAGTTTGAAGTTTTAAAGCCACGCCATCCTTATGTGTTACTATTTTTAACTCTGGAACTCTGTGGTTATTTATAGAATGTTGTGACATTCTTAGAATGCCACTGATAATGCTGATATGATCCCTTCCTGCTGATGAGGATGATCATTGATCATCTTTTTCTCTCTGGGTCTGATTACGCTCTACTCTGACCTTGGGTGATTGTCCGCCATTGTGTTTGTTTGGTGTGTGTCTATGCGTGTGTGTGTGTGTGTGTGTGTGTGTGTGTGCGCGTGTGTGCGTGTGTGTCGTCACAATATTTCTAGGCCTTGCAAAGGGATTATGGGGCAGAGCCGTGGTCGAGTGGGTAATACTTCTGGCTCTATGCACATGTACGATTCCCTGTCGGAGACGGCGGTTCAATGCCTAAAGTTCCCAAATAATGTTGGAATGTTCCCTACACATTTTGGATTTCATCACATACAAAAAACACATACTTAATCATCCATACACAGGTAAGAATTAATAAAGTTTCATAAACCAGTGTTTTAACAATAGTTCATACACACACACTCCCTGTGTGGAGGAGGAATGATACAAGAAGACATGGTAGTCTATAAACAGGTCTAACAGCATGAACAAACGTAAAGATGGTGCTGAAAAGCAGAGAGAGAAGAGGTTGAAGTCCCTTGAGGCTGATGCAGTTAAATGTTTTAAAATAACTAATTATTCATTTGGCGCCGTTACCAGTCAATCATCGCAGCCTTGTGAGCCTGAAGGCACTGGTAGCAAACAGGAAAGAGAGCAGAGAGAGCAGCCCATTGAGCCCAGCGATACCAGTTCAACTGTTAGTCAAGGTTTTGCAGCTGAAGCGGTAAGACAGAAGACAATAGGGATAAGAAAAGCAATGTTTGGGTTTGGCTAGCTGGCTATTTAGCTATATCGGGTTCCTTTTGTTGAAACAAGCTCTCGTCAATGTCACTTTTCGTGAACCGACCAATCACAGCCTGGATGTGGTTGACGTGCTACAGCAAACTTTTGAAATGTTGAACTCATTGTTATGCATGAATGGTTATGATTAATGACAAGTTAGTACTTAGCATTAACCAATTAGAGACTAACCACCAATGTAGACCATTTTTCTTGCACAAGGATTTAATGACAGAACAAAACCTACAAAAATGATAGATAAATGTTGGTTATATATTTCTTAAACTGCTGTATTGTCCAATTTGAATGAATATTATACTAGTGGTATATAGAATACTATTATATGAAATTATATGAATATACTAACATTATATAATTAATATATTAATATAATACTAACATTATACTATTATATTAACATTATACGTTTTATTTAATGTTATAATATTATACTAATATACTCATGTATACTAATTACTCATCCAGGTTGAGGATAGTGCATCTGCAGTGGACAGATGTAGATTGAGCCAGAGCCAGGATGCCACTGCCACACCAATTTTTTATTATTTTAAGAGACCGAAGTCATGGGACCTAGATATGTTTTTTAGTTTCCACTCCCAACAAAAGTGTGAAAAGTCTGTGGTGCAGAAGGTTTTCTTTTGTAAAGATGGGACCAACAGGAAGTAGCTGTCATACAGTGAAGAGAACCATGCTTTATTCTGCTTCACTTGTATGGCATTTGCAAAGCCCACAGAGAGCAGCCCTTTCGTGAATGGAATGGCAGACTGGAAGCAGATCCATCAGAGAGTGGGAGAGCATGAGAAGAGCGTTATGCATAGAGGTCATGCTGAGGCCTACTTTCTAAGGTCCTCCAAAGGTAACATTGAGAGCCTGTTCCTCGGCAGTCAGATGTCTGCTCATAGAGAGCAAGTGTGCAGAGGAAGGCAAGTGCTAGAGCGCATTATAGATGTTGTTAAAGGCAAGAGGTGTCTGAGCTACAGAGGCATGCAGTCTGAAGCAGCTTATACGTTAGATGTTAGCAGCATTGACCATGGCAACTTTTTAGAGATGATCATTCTGCTGGGAAAGTATGCCCTGTGTATGAAAGAACATCTCACTGCCTGCATAGAGAAAAGCAAAAAACTGCGTGAGTCCTGGTCAAGAGGGGGCAGAGGCTCTCATCACTCTATTATCAAAGACTACCATCGATAACGTCATTACCACCATACAACACACAATGCAGGCCACTATAGCAAGTGAAATCCAGGAAGCTGGTATTTTTTCAGTCCAGATTGACACTACACAGGACATTACAACACAAGAGCAATGCTCTGTCAGAGTCAGATATGTGACGGACGTCATCCATGAGAGGCTTGTGGCTGTGGTGAAATGCGAGGCATCCACTGGACTATACTTTGTCCAGGTACTGAGTGAAGTACTGGGTACTGGAAAACATGAAGCTTGACATCAGCAAGTGCATTGGCAATTCCACTGATGGAGCCTCCAGTATGCAAGGCTAGTATAAAGGCTTCTCTGCCCTGCTCTCTGCATAGTTCACCAATCAAGTGCATGTGTGGTGCTATTCACACATTTTGAACCTTGTTTTGGCAGACAACAAAGAGTGTCTTGGCAAGTGGGTCACTTTTTTCTCTCATTAACAACATAGCTGTGTTCTTCCGTGAATCCTATCAGAGGATGAACATTTGGTGCGAAGGAGAGCAAGGACCCAAGACACAGACGTCTTGCTCCAATTGGAGAGACACGCTGGTGGACAAGGCCTTAAAGAAAGTCTTTGGAGATTTTGGAAATCCAGATGAGGGTCTCTATGTTGATGTCCTTCTCACTCTTTCAACCATACAAGATCAGAAAAACATCAATGCTAATCAAATCAAATCCATTTTTATTAGTCACATGCACCGAATACAACAGGTGTAGACCTTACAGTACAATGCTTACTTACGAGCCCCCAACCAACAAAGCAGTTAAAAAATATATGGATAAGAATAAGAGATAAAAGTAACAAGTAAATAAAGAACAGCAGTAAAACAACAATAGCGAGACTATATACAGGGGGGTACCGGTACAGAGTTAATGTGCGGGGGCACTGGTTAGTTGAGGTAGTATGTACATGTAGGTAGAGTTATTGAAGTGACTATGCATAGACGACAACAACAGACAGAAGCAGCGATGTAAAGAGGGGAGGAGGGGGGCAATGCAAATAGTCTGGGTAGCCATTTGATTAGATGTTTAGGAGTCTTATGGCTTGGGGGTAGAAGCTGTTTAGAAGCCTCTTGGACCTAGACTTGGCGCTCCGATACTGCTTGCCGTGCGGTAGCAGAGACAACAGTCTATGACTAGGGTGGCTGGAGTCTTTGACAATTTTCAGGGCCTTCCTCTGACACCGCCTGGTATAGAAGACCTGGATGGCAGGAAGCTTGGCCCCAGTGATGTACTGGGCCGTTCGCACTACCCTCTGTAGTGCCTTGCGGTCGGAGGCCGAGGAGTTGCCATACCAGGCAGTGATGAAAACAGTCAGGATGCTCTCGATGGGGCAACTGTAGAACCTTTTCAGGATCTGAGGACCCAGGCCAAATCTTTTCAGTCTCCTGAGGGGGAATAGGTTTTATTGTGCACTCTTCACGACTGTCTTGGTGTGCTTGGACCATGTTAGTTTGTTGGTGATGTGGACACCAAGGAACTTGAAGCTCTCAACCTTCTCAACTGCAGCCCCGCCGATGTCACGTTCGCGATGAGTGATTAAAGTTCCACATCTTTTAATAAAGCGAAACTTCCAAACAAAACAATAAACAAACAACGAAACGTGACATCAGTGGTGCTACATGCACATACACAAAACAATATCCCACAACCCAGGTGGGAACAATGGAGAACTTAAGTATGATCCCCAATTAGAGACAACGACAAACAACTGCCTCTAATTGGGAACCATAAAACAAAAACAAACATAGATATAGGAAAACTAGAACACCCCCCTAGTCACACCCTGACCTACAACACCATCAGGGCGTGACAGCCGATGAGAATGGGGGCGTGCTCGGTCCTCTTTTTCCTTAAGTCCACAATCATCTCTTTTGTCTTGATCACTTTGAGGGAGAGGTTCGTTTCCTGGCACCACACGGCCAGGTCTCTGACCTCCTGCCTATAGGCTGTCTCATCGTTGTCGGTGATCAGGCCTACCACTGTTGTGTCAACGACAAATTTAATGATGGTGTTGGAGTCATGAGTGAACAGGGAGTACAGGAGGGGACTGAGCACGCACCCCTGAGGGGCCCCTGTATTGAGGATCAGCGTGGCGGATGTGTTGTTACCTACCCTTACCACCTGGGGGCGGCCCGTCAGGAAGTCCAGGATCTAGTTGCAGAGGGAGATGTTTAGTCCCAGGGACCTTAGCTTATTGATGAGCTTTGTGGGCTCTATGGTGTTGAACGCTGAGCTGTAGTCAATGAATAGCATTTTCACATAGGTGTTCCTTTTGTCCAGGCGGGAAAAGGCAGTGTGGAGTGCAAAAGAGATTGCATCATCTGTGAATCTGTTGGGGCGGTATGCAAATTGGAGTGGGTCTAGGGTTTCTGGGATAATGGTGTTGATGTGAGACATGACAGCCTTTCAAAGCACTTCATGGCTAGAGACGTGAGTGCTACGGGTCGGTAGTCATTTAGGCAGGTTACCTTAGTGTTCTTAGGCACAGACACTATGGTGGTCTGCTTAAAACATTTAGGTATTACAGACTCGGACAGGGAGAGGTTGAAAATGTCACTGAAGACAACTGCCAGTTGGTCAGTGCATGCTCACAGTACATGTCCTGGTAATCCGTCTGGCCCTGCGGCCTTGTGAATGTTGACCTGTTTAACGGTCTTACTCACATCGGCTGCAGAGAGCGTGACCACACAGTCTTCCAGAACAGCTGGTGCTCTCATGCATGTTTCAGTGTTATTTGCCTGGAAGCGAGCATAGAAATAGTTTAGCTCTTTTGGTAGGCTCATGTCACTGGGCAGCTCTCGGCTGTGCTTCCCTTTGTAGTCTGTAATAGTTTGCAAGCCCTGCCACATCCGACGAGGGTCAGAGCTAGTATGATTTGATCTTAGTCCTGTATTGATGCTTTGCCTGTTTGATGGTTTGTCGGAGGGCCTAGCGGGATTACTTATAAGCTACCGGGTTAGAGTCCCACTCCTTGAAAGCGGCAGCTCTAGCCTTTAGCTCAGTATGGATACTGCCTGTAATCCATGGCTTCTGGTTGGGGTTTTTACATATGGTCACTGTTGGGACGATGTCGTCGATGCACTTATTGATGAAGCCAATGACTGATGTGGTGTACTCCTCAATGCCATCGGAGGAATCCCAGAACATATTCCAGTCTGTGCTAGCAAAACAGTCCTGTAGCTTAGCATCTGCTTCATCTGAACACTTTTTTATTGATCTAGTCACTGGTGCTTCCTGCTTGAATTTTTGCTCGTAAGCAGGAATCAGGGGATAGAATTATGGTCAGATTTTCCAAATAGAGGGCGAGGGAGAGCTTTGTATGCGTCTCTGTGTGTGGAGTATAGGTGGTCCAGAGTTTTTTCCCCTCTGGTTGCACATTTAACGTGCTGATAGAAATTTGGTAAAATGGACTTAAGTTTCCCTGTATTAAAGTCCCCGGCTACTAGGAGCGCCGCCTCTGGGTGAGCGTTTTCTTGTTTGCTTATGGCGGAATACAGCTCATTCAATGCTGTCTTAGTGCCAGCCTCTGACTGTAGTGGTATGTAAACAGCTACGAAAAATACAGACGAAAACTCTCTAGGTAGGTAGTGTGGTCTACAGCTTATCATGAGATACTCTACCTCAAGTGAGCAATAGCTCGAGACTCCCTTAGATATCGTCCACCAGCTGTTATTTACAAAAATACGTAGTCCGCCTCCCCTTGTCTTACCAGACGCTGCTGTTCTATCCTGCTGGTATAGTGTGTAACCAGCCAGCTGTATGTTGATAGTGTCATCATTCAGCCACAACTCAAGGGAAGCATAAGATGTTACAGTTTTTAATGTTCCGTTGGTAGTTTAATCTTCCATGTAGCTCGTCGATTTAGCAGAATGGAGGGAATTAGGGGTTTGTTCGATCGCCTACGAATTCTCAGAAGGCAGCCCTTCGGCCCCTTTTTCTCTGCCTCCTCTTCACGCAAATTGCGGGGATCTGGGCCTGTTCCCAAGAAGAATTTGTATGTTTAAGATAATGACTAAAGTATTCCACCCTGAAACCATATAATTGCATACGTGTTAGAATCATAATCCAATAATGTGTGTGACTAGACCTTTTAAGACTAGGCCATTGTGTTACTATTTCGCAATATGAGCAGGGTATAGTTGAGACATTCAAGGACAACTGAACTGTCGACTTGTGATAACGGTGAAACTAATAACTGGAAAGAGGCCTCCTCACCCTAGGGAGGAGAAAAACTGTTAGAAACGGCTTGCAGAAGATAATGAATCATGTTGCAGAAGTGTGATAAACAATATATGTGAACTGTGGAAAAATACAGCCCACCTAAAGCGAGGTGGAGTTTCTACTGATGTAAATAAAGAATAAATAAATAAAAATTGATCTATTGCAGGCTGAGACTTTGTCTATTTCTTTGAACTGGAGCTTTACAACTGTAACGGTTTTCCTCCTCCTCTTCGTCCGAAGAGGAGGAGTAGGGATTCGACCAAAACGCAGCGTTGTGATACGACATGAAAGTTTATTGAAACAAGACGAAAACTAAACAAACTTGAGAATTTACAAAATAACCAAAACCGAGGTAGACAGACCTGAACATGGAACTTACATAAATGCACGAAGAACTCACGAACAGGAACGGACTACATCAAACGAACGAACAAACGAAACAGTCCCGTGTGGTGCGCAGACACAAACACGGAAGACAATCACCCACAAACAAACAGTGTGAACAGCCAACCTATATATGGTTCTCAATCAGAGGAAAACGTAAAACACCTGTCCCTGATTGAGAACCATATAAGGCTAATTACAAACGACCTAAACATAGAAACACAAAACATAGAATGCCCACCCCAACTCACGCCCTGACCAACTAAACACATACAAAAATAACATAAAACAGGTCAGGAACGTGACAGAACCCCCCCCCCCTCAAGGTGCGAACTCCGGACGCACCACCAAAAGTCTAGGGGAGGGTCTGGGTGGGCATCTGTCCACGGTGGCGGCTCAGGCTCTGGGCGTGGTTCCCATCCCACCATAATAAATCCCCACTTCTTTATCCCCCTCACAATGACCACCCTCCAAATAACCCCACCTAAATTAAGGGGCATCACCAGGATAAGGAGCAGCACCGGAATGAGGGGCAACACCAGAATGAGGGGCAACACCAGAATGAGGGGCAACACCAGAATGACTGGCGGATCCTGGCTGGCTGGCTCTGGCGGATCCTGGCTGGCTGGCTCTGGCGGATCCTGGCTGGCTGGCTCTGGCGGATCCTGGCTGGCTGGCTCTGGCGGATCCTGGCTGGATGATGGCTTAATGCTGGATGACGGCTCTGGCTGGTCATGGCTGGATGACGGCTCTGGCCGGTCATGGCTGGATGACGGCTCTGGCTGGTCATTGCTGGATGACGGCTCATGGCTGGATGACGGCTCATGGCTGGATGACGGCTCATGGCTGGATGACGGCTCTGGCTGGTCATGGCTGGATGACGGCTCTGGCTGGTCATGGCTGGATGACGGCTCTGGCTGGTCATGGCTGGATGACGGCTCTGGCTGGTCATGGCTCGCTGACGGCTCTGGCTGGTCATGGCTCGCTGACGGCTCTGGCTGGTCATGGCTCGCTGACGGCTCTGGCTGGTCATGGCTCGCTGACGGCTCTGGCTGGTCATGGCTCGCTGACGGCTCTGGCTGGTCATGGCTCGCTGACGGCTCTGGCTGATCCTGTCTGGCGGAAGGCTCTGGCTGATCCTGTCTGGCGGAAGGCTCTGGCTGATCCTGTCTGGCGGAAGGCTCTGGCTGATCCTGTCTGGCGGAAGGCTTTGGCTGCTCCTGTCTGGCGGAAGGCTCTGGCGGCTCCTGTCGGGCGGAAGGCTCTAGCGGCTCCTGTCTGGCGGAAGGCTCTAGCGGCTCCTGTCTGGCGGACGGCTCTGTAGGCTCATGGCAGACGGGCGGCGTTGCAGGCTCATGGCAGACGGGCGGCTTTGAAGGCTCAGTACCGACGGGCGGCTTTGAAGGCTCAATACAGACGGGCAGTTCATGCGGCGCTTGGCAGACGGACAGTTCAGACGGCGTTGGGCAGACGGACAGTTCAGGCGCCGTTGGGCAGACGGGCAGTTCAGGCGCCGCTGGGCAGACGGCAGACTCTGGCCGGCTGAGACGCACTGTAGGCCTGGTGCGTGGTACCGGAACTGGAGGTACCGGGCTAAGGACACGCACCTTCAGGCTAGTGCGGGGAACAACAACAGGGCACACTGGACTCTCAAGGCGTACTATAGGCCTGGTGCGTGGTACCGGCACTGGTGGTACCGGGCTGAGGGCACGCACATCAGGGCGAGTACGGGGAGAAGGAACAGTGCGTACAGGGCTCTGGAGACGCCCTGGAAGCCTGGTGCGTGGTGCCGGAACTGGAGGTACCGGGCTAAGGACACGCACCTTCAGGCTAGTGCGGGGAACAACAACAGGGCACACTGGACTCTCGATGCGCACTATAGGCCTGGTGCGTGGTACCGGAACTGGAGGTACCGGGCTGAGGGCACGCACCTCAGGGCGAGTGCGGGGAGAAGGAACAGTGCGCACAGGGCTCTGGAGACGCACAGGAGGCTTGGTGCGTGGCGCCGGGACTGGAGGCACTGGGCTGGAGACACGCACCATAGGGCTAGTGCGTGGAGGAGGAACAGGGCTCTGGATACGCACTGGAAGCCTGGTGCGTGGTGCCGGGACTGGAGGCACTGGGCTGGAGACACGCATCATAGGGCTAGTGCGTGGAGGAGGAACAGGGCTCTGGAGACGCACTGGAAGCCTGGTGCGTGGTGTAGGCACTGGTGGTACTGGGCTGGAGCGGGGAGGTGGTGCCGGAAATACCGGACCGTGCAGGCGTACTGGCTCCCTTGAGCACTGAGCCTGCCCAACCTTACCTGGTTGTATGCTCCCCGTAGCCCGACCAGTGCGGGGAGGTGGAATAACCCGCACTGGGCTATGTAGGCGAACCGGGGACACCATGCGTAAGGCTGGTGCCATGTATGCCGGCCCGAGGAGACGCACTGGTGGCCAGATGCGTTGGGCCGGCTTCATGACATCCGGCTCAATACTCAATCTAGCCCGGCAGATACGAGGAGCTGGTATGTACCGCACCGGGCTATGTACACGTACAGGAGACACCATGCGCTCTACTGCGTAACACGGTGTCTGCCCGTACTCTCGCTCTCCACGGTAAGTACAGGGAGTGGGCGCAGGTCTCCTACCTGACTTCGCCACCCTCCCTTTAAGCCCCCCCCCAAGACATTTTTGGGTAGTACTCACGGGCTTCCAGCCTTGCTTCCGTGCTGCCTCCTCATATCGCCGCCTCTCTGCTTTCGCTGCCTCCAGCTCAGCTTTGGGGCGGCGATATTCTCCTGGTTGAGCCCAGGGTCCTTTACCGTCCAATATTTCCTCCCATGTCCACGAGTCCTGGTTTCTCTGTTGAGCTCTCCCACGCCGCTTGGTCTTTGGTTGGTGGGTGATTCTGTAACGGTTTTCCTCCTCCTCTTCGTCCGAAGAGGAGGAGTAGGGATTCGACCAAAACGCAGCGTTGTGATACGACATGAAAGTTTATTGAAACAAGACGAAAACTAAACAAACTTGAGAATTTACAAAATAACCAAAACCGAGGTAGACAGACCTGAACATGGAACTTACATAAATGCACGAAAAACTCACGAACAGGAACGGACTACATCAAACGAACAAACAAACGAAACAGTCCCGTGTGGTGCGCAGACACAAACACGGAAGACAATCACCCACAAACAAACAGTGTGAACAGCCAACCTATATATGGTTCTCAATCAGAGGAAAACGTAAAACACCTGTCCCTGATTGAGAACCATATAAGGCTAATTACAAACGACCTAAACATAGAAACACAAAACATAGAATGCCCACCCCAACTCACGCCCTGACCAACTAAACACATACAAAAATAACATAAAACAGGTCAGGAACGTGACAACAACCTTCAGGAATTAGACAGAGCTTTTGTAGTAGTTGAGTTCAACCATTTAGATAGCAAATTCTCGTGACACCTTCGCGTCGGGCTCGACAAAGTCGTGAGAGGAAAAAAGGATTCTGTTTGTCCGTGCTGAGTAATCGCAGTCCTGATGTCTAGAAGTTATTTTCGGTCATAAGAGACGGTAGCGGCAACATTATGTACAAAATAAGTACTAAAATAAGTTACAAAAAACGCAAATAAACGAATAAAAAAAAAATGGATTGGGGACACGTAAAACATCTGCCTTCCTCTCCGGCGCCACTTTAAAGAGGTGGCGGGTCAAGGCACAAGGATACATTGAGGGGTTGCTGAAGTATGAAACAATACTTACAGCTCAGATACTCCTCAGAATATTTCAGGTCACATCACCAGTCTCAAAATATCTTCAAACAAGTGGAATGGACATTCTGTCTGCGCATCGTATGGTTGTGTCTACAGAGGAGCAGCTGAAAGGAATGGCAAGAGATTTTGAAAAAGTCAAGGCAGCTGCAGACACATTTGTTCAGTGGGCCAACAGGAAGTTGCAGGAACGGGATAAGGAAACAGAGCTGGAGTTAGAGACCACTCTGCCAAGGAAAAGGGCTCGAAAGAAGAAAACCATGCCTGTAGCATCAGCGATTTCTGAGTAATGGCACTATGTATGCCAAAATGGCTCTTCTGGAAATGCCAATTTAACCCTTGTGTTGTCTTAAGGGTAAAAAATGACCCGCCACTATGTTTAACAGCAGAGAAAGCCCCCTAAGTGATATTTTTCCAACTCGAAATTTGATTAGTTTTCCTAGAGTGACTCCAAAATTAGAAAAAGTGAAACATTGCCTTTGTTCATATTTCCATGAAGCTGTACACCACCAGGGTACAAAGATTATCTTAGGGTCAGACCCGGCAGTTATAAAATCATTTACACACCACACAAACCACAAAGACACACACACACACACACACACACACACACACACACACACACACACACACACACACACACACACACACACACACACACACACACACACACACACACACACACACACAAACACACACACACACAATGAGAAATGGAGATTATGTGTGATACTGATTGAACTCAGCCAGCATCTCCTGAAGAAGAAGATCACCATGGTTGGCACAGTTAGAAAGAACAAGCCTGAGCTCCCCACTGCACTCCTCGCAACAAGAGGGAGAGAGGCCTTCTCATCAAAGTTTGCCTTTGTAACGGTCGTCGTAATCCTCCTCCTCGGACGAGGAGGAGAGGCGAGAAGGATCAGACCAATACGCGGAGTGGTTTGTGTCCATGATTATTTAATGAAAATCGAATGAACACTTAACATACAAAACAATAAATGTGACAAACCGCAAACAGTCCCGTGTGGTAAACGAATACAGACACGCGATACAACCACCCACAAAACACCCGTGAAACCCCGGCTGCCTTAGTATGATTCTCAATCAGGGACAAACGATCTACAGCTGCCTCTGATTGAGAATCATACCAGGCCGAACACAAAAACCCCAACATAGAAAAACACACATAGACAACCCACCCCAACTCACGCCCTGACCAACTAAATAAATAAAAGAAAAAGGAACAATAGGTCAGGAACGTGACAGCCTTCACCCCCACCACCACTCTAGTTTCTTACCTCACAAAGAGGAACAAGAATGTGTTCCTCCTGAGCACACTGCACAAAATGGCTGAGATCAGTGATCGTGAGGACAGGAAACTAGTCATCATCCTGGACTACAACCACAACAAAGGAGGCGTGGACAACCTGGACAAGGTGATTGGAACTTACAGCTGCAGGAGGATGACTGCCCGCTGGCCCCTGGTCATCTACCATAACACCATTGATGTGTCCTCATACAATGCCTTCATGATATGGAACAAGATCAACCAAACCTGGATGCCTGATAAGCGGAACAAGAGGAGGGTGTTCCTGGAGCAGCTGGGAAAGGCACTTGTAACCCCACACATTCAAAGAAGGGAGCGCCTCTCCCGCACAGCAGCCTCTGCAGCACTTGTGAAAGCTGTTTAGGGGGCTGAGTCTTGTCCTGATCCACCTGAGGCTGCAGCTGGGGCAGGCAAGAGGAGGAGATGCCAATTCTGCCCCCAAAGAAGGACTGTACTACAAATACTATGTGCTGCACGTGTGAGAAATACATCTGCAAAGTCCATGCACACACACTTGCATACTGTCTTACATGTGCTAATTAGAGTTGATTGATTTATGTTCTTCACATTTCTGTTTTGTATCTATTATCTTATTTTATTCTTATTTATTGTTGTTGTTTAAACACCTTGTGGGTAGGGGCAATGGTTCAAAAACTGGGAGCAGACTAGTATTTTGTAGTTGAATTCCTCATTGTACAGTATATAATAATATATCACTATGTTGTCAAAAAAGGTCAAAACAGTTATTGTTTCCCTTCAATAAAATGCATTCAAATGCATACTTTCTGCACATTTATGCTACTTTCTTAGGCTATACAAGTGCTATCTCTTGCTAAAACAGATATGTTTACACCTATGCAGTACCTTTATCAATAATAATAATAATAATAAACCTCTACTTTAGTAAAGAAAACAATTATGACAGTTGTGTTGTAATAAAAACGAGTGGTGTCCACTGATTAAATGCAGTCTTTCTGCATTGTGAAGAGGGAAAACCCCAATTTTCACAAAGTTTGTGATGAATGACAGGTTGTTTCTAAACGCAAAATAGATTGGGGGTTTAAAATTCAATTAAGCTGCTTTATTTTAGGGGTTCAGTGAAGGCGGGTCATTTTTTACCCTTAGGACAAGGGGAGTATAGAGAATGTAAAGACTACACAAGGCTTAAGGATGTAGGAAATATGTGTATTTTTATTTTATTCTATGACTTGCCTACTCACCAGTATTTTTACCAACAAATGTATTCCTGTATTATTTATTTTACTGGTCAGATGGTTCCAGAGATTCGTGCCACCTTGCTGCCAGTGCCATTGTGCCAATATGTGCTCCTTCTAGCCAGCCTCCTCCTAAGAGAAACACATTCCTCTTGTTCTATTTTACATCTATTTTACTAAAGTTATTGTTATAAATATTGTTCAGTAATCTTGTTTACATAAAGTGTGACGTGGGTTGTGTGGGTGGTGGTGTATCGCTGGGAGGGGGGGGGGGGGGGGGGGGGGTTGGAGGGGCCGGTCTGAGTCTAAAAGTCCAGGGCCATTATTCATTCCCAGTCCGTCCCTGGTCTGAACTGCCATCTAGTTGGATCGTCAAGAAAGTAGCCTAGTTGTAATCAGGTGATATGTCTTCCACTTTACCACCTTAAAACTGTGACTAACCCTGTGCACTAAACTCTCCCTGGGTTTATTCATGTATAAAAATACACATTTCCGTGTCTCGGTAACAATTAACAATGACGCAAATCTTACATCATCTATTGGTGTCAATGATAGTTTGGATCCACAATAAGTACTTCATCACAGCTGTGACGTCAAACTGAAGACTTTGACACAATGGCTGGAATTATATTACCTGAGAAGTTTGTGAAGGTCATATCCTATTTTAGTCTATGGTCCTTACATCAACTCCCATTCATTCAGCTGTTTACACACTCCTCAGGTAAGATTGCTCCACTCCACTCCTACACACTGCTTACATTCCAGCATTATCTTTCAGTAGAGGAAAACAAGATCAGTAGTTAATCTGCAGCCAAGGAGGAAGTGGAGAAGAAAATAAATCTCATTGGCAGAGCACGCACACACGCAATACACCTGAACACTGAGCATACCAACAGTCGCACAACAGCCTAACAACGCCCCCTCGCCCCACCGCAACACCCCCTGCCAATACATTCCATGACACTGCTATCTGGGTGAAATCCAGCCAGATCCCTACTTAAAGAACACAAACTCCCAGCCAGAAACACTCTCTCTCTCTCTCTCTCTCACACACACTACTGAAACACTCTATCTCACTCTCCCTACTTTCTGTGTCTGTGGAACCCATCTGAAGATCAGGATGCTATGTTGTAGAGTGTGTGTCCTGGCTGTGCTGTTATCTCTCCTCATCCTCACCCTCATCCCCTCCACACAATCAGGTGAGTGCTGTTGGGTTCTGAGAATATGAAATATATGTCACTTGGATGGAGTGCTGAGGTTTAGAGGGTCTACACCAGAAGTTAATGGTTATAGGAGGAAGGTATATAGTGGGTGCAATTAAGCTTGGAAGTGTTGAGTGCAGGGAAGCGATTACATGTGGCAGGCATTGATAAGGGCAGAGAGCCATGGATTAGTGATGGAGGGGGATTGAGATCAGGTCAGGTCACCTTAAGGGAGAAATAAAGGTTTATGGACTGTATCACTAGTGTCCTGCCCAGCAGTAAAGAACGATGTTTGTACAGATGTGTAGGAGGAGACTCAGCTTTGAGGAACGGTTAAATATCAGTGTTTGTGTGAAAATGTATTTGTCTGAATGCAGCTGTACAGACCCTCTGGGAAGAATAAACTTAGTGTCTGTTGAGTTTTTTACTCTGAGAATTAGAACCTAACAGTGCTAACACAAACACACCATACATCCACACACAAGCCATAGTAAAAACACATACACACACACACACGCACGCACGCACGCACGCACACACACACACACACACACACACACACACAAACAATATAAACAAGCACACACACACACACAACATAAACAAGCACACAATTGTCTTTCTTGCAGACACACATGCTCCCCCTATCTTACTGTTTAACATGTTTGTGTGTGCGTGCGTGTGTGTGTGTGTGTGTGTGTGTGTGTGTGTGTGTGTGTGTGTGTGTGTGTAGCACATTGCTGTCTGAAGTACACTCGGCGTCCATTGCAATGCCGACGGCTGAAAAAATACACCCACCAGCCCATTACTTCCTCCTGTGACATCCACGCTGTCATGTGAGTTATCCTCCAATCACAGCCAAGCACAATCTGGTAGTAGAATAGTCTTGTCTTTACCTTCTCCAATGCATTTTGAGGAAAAACCATTGAGATTCACTCACTATCTGTGCATGTGTGTGTAACGCGTGTGTGTGTGTGTGTGTGTGTGTATGTGTGTGTGTGTGTGTGTGTGTGTGTGTGTGTGTGTGTGTGTGTGTGTGTGTGTGTGTGTGTGTGTGTGTGTGTGTGTGTGTGTGTGTGTGTGTGTGTGTGTGTGTGTGTGTGTGTGTGTGTGTGTGTGTGTGTAATATGTGTTGACATTGTGCTGTGTTGTTGCAGCTTCCACACTTGGATGGACAAGTTTGTGTGTGCCGACCCCTCTCAAGCCTGGACCAAGAGGGTACAACGCTGCCTGCTGTGAGTACACCTGTGTGTGTGTGTGTGTGTGTGTGTGTGTGTGTGTGTGTGTGTGTGTGTGTGTGTGTGTGTGTGTGTGTGTGTGTGTGTGTGTGTGTGTTTTGCAAGTGCGTGTGCATGCATGTGTGTAGGTGTTTAAACGTTGTGTGAATGTTTGTTTAACGTTGTGTGTTTGTGTTCTGTTCATAGCAAGCGCCAGGAGAATAATTCAAAACCGAAGAAAACTCTCTGATCTCATGACCTGGAGATGATGTGGAGAGGGTTTGGGTCTGGACAAATGTACAGCTCTATCTTTCATTATAGAACTATTATAGTATATATATATATATATGTATGTGTGTGTGTGTGTGTGTTTGTGTGTGTGTTATTTACCCTATTTATGCTTTACTAACAGCTACATATCTCAATATGCATAGAGACACTGTTTCAGGATGGTTCGTTTTTTAACCTGAGATTTCCGTATTCATACAAATCATTTAATATCTGTCGTTATTATTGTTCATCATATCTGTATTGATTCTGAAGGTGTTTGAGTTTCATATCAGTTTGTGTGTAACTCTATGTATCAATGGTCTGTTTCATAAACAGCAAGTGCAGTATTCCTGATAAACATGAAAACATCTGTTTTCACATAGTACCACAAAATATTTTTGTGTTGTTTCATATCCTCTGTCCAATTGGAGCCAGAGAAAACCTTTTTAATTTTGGTGTAAGCTAAGAGCTATGAAATAGATAATAAAATATGTCTTTGGAAAAACTGTGTGTTCTATTCTTATTGTACAGTACCAGTCAAAAGTTTGGACACACCTACTCATTCAAGGTCTATCGCCGTCACCGCACGAGGAGGCTAAAACAGACTTTCCTCCGTCGCTACATCCCTCTAAGGCCCTTCTGCTAGCTTGCTAGCCCCGGCCTGCTAGCTGTCTGAATCGCCGTGTCTCCAGCCAGCCCAACCACACACTCACTATGATCACTCGGCTACGCATCCCTCTCCCTAATATCAATATGCCTTGTCCATTACTGTTCTGGTTAGTGATTATTGTCTTATTTCACTGTAGAGCCTCTAGCCCTGCTCAATATGCCTAAACCAACCATTTAGTTCCACCTCCCACATATGCGGTGACATCACCTGGTTTAAACGTCTCTAGAGACAATATCTCTCTCATCATTACCTCCAATGTACTCACATCCTACCACACCTTTGTCTGTACATTATGCCTTGAATCTATTCTATTGCGCCCAGAAACCTGCTCCTTTTACTCTCTGTTCCGAACATACTAGACGACCAGTTCTGTTAGCCTTTAGCCGTACCCTTATCCTACTCCTCCTCTATTCCTCTGGTGATGTAGAGGTTAATCCAGGCCCTGCAGTGCTTAGCTCCACTCCTATTCCCCAGGTGCTCTCATTTGTTGACTTCTGTAACCGTAAAAGCCTTGGTTTCATGCATGTTAACATTGGAAGCCTCCTCCCTAAGTTTGTTTTATTCACTGCTTAAGCACACTCTGCCAAAACGGATGTCCTAGCCGTGTCTGAATCCTGGCTTAGGAAGACCACCAAAAAGCCTGAAATTTACATCCCTAACTATAACATTTTCCGACAAGATAGAACTGCCAAAGGAGGCGGTGTTGCAATCTACTGCAGAGATAGACTGCAGAGTTCTGTCTTACTATCCAGGTCTGTATCCAAACAATTTGAGCTTCTACTTAAAAAAAAACAAGTCTCTCACCGTTGCCGCTTGCTATAGACCACCCTCTGCCCTCAGCTGTGCCCTTGACACCATATGTGAATTGATTTCCCCCCATCTATCTTCAGAGCTCGTGCTGCTAGGTGACCTAAACTGGGACATGCTAAACACCCCAGCCATCCTACAATCTAAGCTTGATGCCCTCAATCTCACACAAATTATCAATGAACCCACCAGGTACAACCCCAAATCCGTAAACACGGGCACCCTCATAGATATCATCCTAACCAACTTGCCCTCCAAATACACCTCTGCTGTTTTCAACGAAGATCTCAGCAATCACTGCCTCATTGCCTGCATCCGTAATGGGTCTGCGGTCAAACGACCACTCCTCATCACTGTCAAACGCTCCCTAAAACACTTCAGGGAGCAGACCTTTCTAATTGACCTGGCCCGGGTATCCTGGAAGGATATTGACCTCATCCCGTCAGTAGAGGATGCCTGGTGATTCTTTAAAAGTGCCTTCCTCACCATCTTAAATAAGCATGCCCCATTCAAAAAAAATTGAACCAGGAACAGATATAGCCCTTGGTTCTCTCCAGACCTGACTGCCCTTGACGAACACAAAAACATCCTGTGGCGTTCTGCATTAGCATCGAATAGCCCCCGTGATATACAACTTTTCAGGAAAGTTAGGAACCAATATACACAAGCAGTTAGGAAAGCTAAGGCTGGCTTTTTCAAGAAATTTGCATCCTGTAGCACAAACTCAAAAAAGTTCTGGGACACTGTGAAGACCATGGAGAATAAGAGCACCTCCTCCCAGCTGCCCACTGTACTGAGGCTAGGAAACACTGTTACCACCAATAAATCCACTATAATTGAGAATTTCAATAAGCATTTTTCTACGGGTGGTCATGCTTTCCACCTGGCTACCCCTACCCTGGTCAACAGCCTTGCACCCCCCACAGCAACTTGCCCAAGCCTCCCCCATTTCTCCTTCACCCAAATCCAAATCCTTCACCCATGTTCTGAAAGAGCTAAAAAATCTGGACCCCTACAATCTGGACCCTCTCTTTCTAAAATTATCTGCTGAAATTGTTGCAACCCCTATTACTAGCCTGTTAAACTTCTCTTTCGTATTGTCTGAGACTCCCAAAGATTGGAAAGCTACCGCGGTCATCCCCCTCTTCAAAGGGCGAGACACCCAAGACCCAAACTGCTACAGACCTATATCTATCCTACCCTGCCTTTCTAAAGTCTTTGAAAGCCAAGTTAACAAACAGATTACCGACCATTTCGAATCCCACCGTACCTTCTCCGCTATGTAATCTGGTTTTAGAGCTGGTCATCTGTGCACCTCAGCCACGCTCAAGGTCCTAAACAATATCATAACCGCCATTGATAAGAGACAATACTGTGCAGCCGTATTCATCGACCTGGCCAAGGCTTTCAATCACCACATTCTTAATCGGCAGACTCAACAGCCTTGGTTTCTCAAATGATTGCCTCGCCTGGTTCACCAACTACTTCTCTGATAGAGTTCAGTGTGTCAAATCGGAGGGCCTGTTGTCCGGACCTCTGGCAGTCTCTATGGGGGTGCCACAGGGTTCAATTCTCGGGCCGAAAATTTCTCAAACATACAAGTATTAGACACCATTTTAAAGATACAATTCTTGTTAATCCAACCACAGTGTCCGATTTCAAAAATGCTTTTCGGGCGAACATATCATTATGTTAGGTCAGCAACTAGTCACAGAAAGCATGCAGCGATTTTCTAACCAAAGAGAGGAGTCACAAAAATCAGAAATAGAGATAAAATGAATCACTAACCTTTGATATTCTTCATCAGATGACACTCCCGGGACAACATGTTACACAATACATGTATGTTTTGTTCGATCAAGTTCATATTTATATCCAAAAACCTCAGTTTACATTTGGCTTTGCCTCCAAAACATCCTGTGAATTTGCACAGAGCCACATCAATTTACAGAAATACTCATAATAAACATTGATAAAAGATACAAGTGTTATTCACAGATTTAAAGATAAACTTCTCCTTACTACAACCGCTGTGTCAGATTTAAAAAAAACTTTACAGAAAAAGCACACCATGCAATAATCTGAATACGGCGCTCAGAGACCAACACAACCCCAAAAGATATCCGCCATGTTGGAGTCAACATAAGTCAGAAATAGCATTATAAATATTCACTTACCTTTGATGATCTTCATCAGAATGCACTCCTAGGAATCCTAGTTCCACAATAAATGTTTGATTTGTTCCATAAAGTCCATCATTTATGTCCAAATTACTACTTTTGGTTTGCGCGTTCAGTACACAATCTAAACTCACGACGCGCGGGCAGGTCCAGGCAAAATTTCAGACGAAAAGTCATATTACAGTTCGTAGAAACATGTCAAACGAAGTATAGAATCAATCTTTAGGATGTTTTTAACATAAATCTTCAATAATGTTCCAACCGGAGAATTCCTTTGTCTGTAGAAAAGCAATGGAACAGAGCTCGCTCTCACGTGAACGAGCGTCACGAGCTCAAGGCATTCTGGCAGACCTCTGACTCATTCCCCTCTCATTCGGTCCCACTTTACAGTAGAATCATCAAACAAGGTTCTAAAGACTGTTGACATCTAGTGGAAGCCTCAGGAAGTGCAAAATGACCCCATAGACACTGTGTATTCGATAGGCCAAGAGTTGAAAACCTACAAACCTCAGATTTCCCACTTCCTGGTTGGATTTTTCTCAGGTTTTCGCCTGCCATATGAGTTCTGTTATACTCACAGACATCATTCAAACAGTTTTAGAAACTTCAGAGTGTTTTCTATCCAAATCTACTAATAATAGGCATATATTAGCAACTGGGACTGAGTAGCAGGCAGTTTACTCTGGGCACGCTTTTCATCCAAACGTGAAAATGCTGCCCCCTATCCATAACAAGTTTTAAGCACCAGATGTCAGAGCAGCTCCCAGATCACTGCACCTGTACACAGCCCATCTGTAAAAAGCCCATCCAACTACCTCATCCCCATACTGTATTTATTTATTTATCTTGCTGGTTAAATATGGATGAAATAAAATGTAAAATAAAAATAAAGTGTCTTTCTTTATTTTTAAAATGTTCTACATTGTAGAACGATAAAGACATCACAACTATGAAATAACACATATTGAATCATGTAGTAACCAAAAGAGTGTTAAACAAATCAAAATATATTTTAGATTCTTCAAAGTAGCCACCATTTGCCTTGAGGACAGCTTTTCACACTCTTGGCATTCTCTCAACCAGTTTTATGATGTAGTCACCTGGAATGCATCTCAATTAATTAACAGGTGTGCCTTGTTAAAAGTACATTTTTGGAATTTCATTCCTTCTTAATGCATTTGAGCCAATCAGTTGTGTTGTGACAAGGTAGGGGTGGTATACAGAAGATAGCCCTATTTGGTAAATTACCAAGTCCATATTATGGCAGGAACAGCTCAAATAAGCAAAGAGAAACGACAGTCCATCATTACTTTAAGACATGAAGGTCAGTCAATCTGGAAAATGTCAAGAACTTCAAGTGCAGTCGCAAATACCATCAAGCGCTATGATGAAAGCAGAGTTACCTCTGCTGCAGAGGATAAGTTCATTAGAGTTACCAGCCTCAGACATTGCAGCCCAAATAAATGCTTCACAGAGTTCAAGTAACAGACACATCTCAACATCAACTGTTCAGAGGAGACTGCGTGAATCAGGCCTTCATGGCCGAATTGCTGCAAAGAAACCACTACTAAAGGACACCAATAAGAAGAAGAGACTTGCTTGGGCCAAGAAACACGAACAATGGACATCAGACTGGTGGAAATCTGTCCTTTGGTCTGATGAGTCTAAATTTGAGATTTTTGGTTCCAAGTCTTTGTGAGACGCAGAGTAGGTGAATGGATGATCTCCGTATGTATGGTTCCCACCGTGAAGCATGGAGGAAGATGTGTGATGGTGTGGTGGTGCTTTGCTGGTGACACTGTCTGTGATTTATTTAGAATTCAAGGCACACTTAACCAGCATGGCTACCACAGCATTCTGCAGCGATACGCCATCCCATCTGGTTTGCGCTTAGTGGGACTATCATTTGTTTTTCAACAGGACAATGATCCAACACACCTCCAGGCTGTGTAAAGGCTATTTGACCAAGAAGGAGAGTGATGGAGTGTTGCATCAAATGACCCTGGCCTCCACAATCCCCCGACCTAAACCAAATTGAGATGGTTTGGGAGGAGTCGGCCCGCAGAGTGAAGGAAAAACAGCCAGCAAGTGCTCAGTATATGTGTGAACTCCATCAAGACTGTTGGAAAAGCATTTCAGGTGAAGCTGGTTGAGAGAATGCCAAGAGTGTGCAAAACTGTCATCAAGGCAAAGGGTGGCAACTTTGATGAATCTCAAATATTAAATATATTTTGATTTGTTTAACACTTTTTTGTTTACTACATGATTCCATATGTGTTATTTCATAGTTTTGATGTCTTCACTATTATTCTACAATGTGGAAAATAGTACCCTTGAATGAGTAGGTGTGTCCAAACCTTTGACTGCTACTGTATGTGACAACATCTAAAACTGGAATTCCATCATCGCCATCCACATTGCTCCCGGTCCAGCGGTCTAAGGCACTGCATCTCAGTGCTAGAGGTGTCACTACAGACCCTGGTTTGATCCTGGGCTGTATCACAACAATTGGCCCAGCGTCGTCCGGGTTAGGGGAGGATTTGGCTGGGTAGGCCATCATTGTAAATAGGAATTTGTTCTTAAACTGACTTGCCTAGCTAAATAAAGGTTAAATAAATAAAAAACAAGGAAGGGATACCAAACACACCCGCACGCACGCACATTTTGAATAGACCTATCAATAGTATGCTTATTTTTTTTTTCTTGTGTCCTCCACAGCAGTCACTATTGTCATTGTAATAGCTAAAGATACTAAAGCACATTATCAGGGGTGTGTGTGTGTGTGTGTGTGTGTGTGTGTGTGTGCGTGTGTGTGTGTGTGTGTGTGCGTGCGTGCGGGGGGGAGGGATAGGGAAGAGGAATTGGGATTGGTATTGGTAATGTACGTGATCCCGGAAGTACCACCAAGCACGCAGAGCAGTAGCAGCGCGTGAGTGTGACGGAGAACTGACAGTCAGTGGAGAAAGGTGACTGACTAGCTATAGTAGAAAGCTAGCTAACTAAAGGTAACACTAGAGGCTTTATTGCAATCTTTTACTGATAAGCTGTAGCAAAGATTGCTGAGCTAGCGACAACTGTCTGTCTGGCTGTAACGGTAGCTAGCAACAGTAGCCGACTTAAAACTCAACGATTTAATAAGATGATAAATAAAATTTATCGGCTACTAGCTAACGTTAGATAACTAAGTTACATCTATCATTTAATGGCTATAAGGCACTTTCACGTTGTCAATGATATTCGAAAATAAAAATATTGCTAGCTACCCATTATGGTCATTATTATTAGCCAGATGGCCATAAAAGCAGCATATGGTCGTTGTAGCCATGTGAACAGGGCCTGACAGTCAATACGACTTCATAGCTAGACGTCTGCTTCTTGTAACGTTAGTTAGCTAGTTCCTTAGACAGTATTGCAATATGCAATGTTAAACTGTAAATTGGTGTAGAAGTCTTCCTAAGGGCATCTGGCAGATTTATCTTTGAACTAGTTATTGCTTCCTCATCTGTTAAGTCATTGGCTACCAACAACAGCATAATATGATAAGGGTGCAATTGTGGCAGGAACCTCTCTTTAGACTTATATTGGTACATTTTTAATTTGGGACAGGCGGGAGGCAGGCGCTCCATTACAGTAGGCAGCGTTAATTAAGCAATAAGGCCCAAGGAGGTGTGGTATATGGCCAATATAGCACGGCTAAGGGCTGTTCTTAGGCAAGACGCAACACTGAGTGCCTGGACAGAGCCTCTAGACGTGGTATATTGGCCTTATATCACAAACCCCCGAGGTGCCATATTGCTATTATAAACTGGTTAACAAATGTAATTAGAGCAGTAAAAATAAATGTTTTGTCATACCTGTGGTATATGGTCTGATATACCACGGCTTTCACCAATCAGCTTTCACGGCTCGAACCCCCCAGTTTATAATGCACGAAAAGGTTGGATGCCAGCTGCCGATAAAACCCACAGAAGAAGGGGCGGGGGCAACAACGGTAGCTAGCTAGCCGTACGGTCTCCCACCTGTCAGACACTTGTCCCGCAGTTCTCATAACGATGGCGAGGGAAGGTGCTCTGGAGCAAAGGACACTGCCTACCGGTGTCACTCCCGCTAGCTAGCAAGGTCTCCAGTAGGCGGGGGCGAAAACTCAGATAATACTTTTATTTCCTGATTGACCCACATTCAAGTGTAACACAAGCATGAATATGTTGTGCTTGAGGGGGAATGCCCTGAATTGCGGGCTGCAGTTGCACACTGTTGCATAATATAAATAATCTCGGGATGTTAGCTTGCTAGCACCAATATGAAATATCATAAATAATGCAGCCATGAGTGACAGCTCAGTATCATTATTAGCTAGCTAGCTTGTCTAGCTGGACATGATGGTGTGTGTTTGGTATTGGTGTCCTTTAGAGCCTCTATAAAAGCGTCTGTGCGTATTCCAGTATTCCCCACTTGTGATTCTCCTATATTGTGTGTGTGTGTGGGGAGGGAGGGAGATGGGGGGGGTGTAGAACTGGTTTTGAGGGCTGGTTGTTTTCTTACAAAAAAATAAGTTCTAGAGAGGGGCTGTACAGTCATTGCTTTTGTCCAATCACAATGCAACTTAGGTTTTGGGTTACACAGCTAAGAGGTGAAAATGCAATGCTTGTGGAATGTACAGTGCATAGCAGAGGCTTGGGCTTCATGCTGTTGCTTGCTTCTCCTGTTCGATAGTTTCTTTGGTGGGCAAGGGGTTTTTCTCTTGTGTCTCGGTCTTCTTCAACTTGGTCTTGTCAAAGTTAGACTTCAATACAAAAAAATAAGTTCTAGGGAGGGGCTGTACAGTCATTGCTTTTGTCCAATCACAATGCAACTTAGGTTTTGGGTTACATAGCTAAGAGGTGAAAATGCAATGTTTGTGGAATAATTGATTGATTTCCTGGTTCTGAGTTTGGCTATGGCTCAAGAGTTGATTTAGAGATACATGATGTTCAGGTTATGAGTTTCGTAACCTTGCCCCAGACCTTTTTTGCTCTACGGTCTTTGATGCTGCGACGCTCTGTGAATCCCAGACCGCCCCCTCGCCCTTACCAACTCACTCGGAGGGCCTTCCGTTGTCACGTGTTGCTGACTAAACTCCTAGGGTGACTTCCAGAGAGTGGCCAGGAGAACAATAAAACCAACTCTGGGACATACTTGTGACTTGAATGATGCAATTCATGTTACATTTTTCAATAATAGAGTAAAAAAACATGAGATGGCGCACACCCAGAAGTTATTTTGTGTGGAGGTGCTGACTAATGACGAATAAACTATAAAAATAGAGTCACACAGTCCTTATATACACTCCCAGTCATTAACAAGCATGACATTCAAATTAACAAATTCCCCCTGTTATTTTGCAAGATATACACCTCAGTATCAGTTAAACATTTCATTTGGGAGGTATTTCATTTGTTAAGTGTCAAGCCTCTAAATCAGTCAAAGGGGCTAAGCCCCTACACTGTAGATCATTTTCACTTCCTCAGCTTTGGGACACGTGGTGGTGGTGCTTGAGGAGAACGGGGTGATTTGGGATTCAGCTTCTGAGTTTCTCACTGTGTGTTGTAATAGCAGAGTGTGTGTGTGTGTGTGTTTTGGCTTCAGTGTGAGAGAAGGCCAAGGTCCAGACTAGTGTTTAGTCTTAGCAAGAGTAGGTGGGATATAGGAGGGAGGGAATGTATGTGTGTCTTTGTGTGTGTGATAATCTCTTGTGTTGAGTGATTTGTGGTGTCGGTTGGTAGCAGAAGTGTTTCTGTGTCGGTTTGTGACTTTGATTGTAACTTCCTGCCTGAAGTAACCTGGGCTTGAAACACACATAGGGGTGTGTGTCACTTAAACCCTGTTTATTTAGAGTAAATATTCCTGGGCCTGATGGTGTAGCTCTGGTACAGTGAATGGCTGCTCTGTTTTGTGTTAAAAACATTGAATTGGTATAAGAAACATGATGGAAGCCAATCCAATGAAGTCCATGAGGGGGCGTGAAGAGGTGTACATTTCAGGGAGAAACAGAATGTTTATAACCTCAAAAATGACTTTAGACTAACCTGTTCTCGCTCTCTACGCCCTTTCTTACCCTCTTTCTTTCTCTCCCTGTTTCTTTCCCTCCCTCCCTCTCTCCCTCCCTCCCTCTTTCTTTCTTTCTCTCTCTCTTTCTCTCTCTTTCTCTCTCTCTAGCTTCATTATATCATGGCAGCAGCTATCAATCAAGCAAGGTCGGCACTTTCAAAAATGGTGAGGGGTCTTTCTTTTGTCCTACATGCACTATGAGTCTGTAGAACACAAATGCACACCCTCCTATACAAACACATTCAGCTATATACTGAACAAAAATATAAATGCAAAGTGTTGGTCCCATGTTTCATGAGCTGAAACTAGATGGTAAATTTACAAGTTAAGTTGGTGGGGCTAGCTAAAACTCTTTAAACGTTTGTGGTAGGTCGACCAATTAATTAATTAATCTAGCTTGTCCTGCGTTGCCTGTTAATTTATCATTGAATCATAGCCTACTTCGCCAAACGGGTGATTTAACAAGCGCATTCGCGAAAAAAGCACTGTCGTTGTACCAATGTACCTAAACATAAACATCAACGCCTTTCTTAAAATCAATACACAAGTATATATTTTTTTACCTGCATATTTAGTTAATATTGCCTGCTAACATGAATTTCTTTTAACTAGGGAAATTGTGTCACTTCTCTTGCGTTCTGTGCAACAGAGTCAGGGTATATGCAGCAGTTTGGGCCGCCTGGCTCGTTGCGAACTATGTGAAGACTATTTATTCCTAACAAAGACAGCCAACTTTGCCAAACGGGGGATGATTTAACAAAAGTGCATTTGCGAAAAAAGCACAATCGTTGCACGAATGTACCTAACCATAAACATCAATGCCTTTCTTAAAATCAATACACAGAAGTATATATTTTTAAACCTGCATATTTAGTTAAAAGATATACAGGTTAGCAGGCAATATTAAACTAGGGAAATTGTGTCACTTCTCTTGCGTTCATTGCACGCAGTGTCAGGGTATATGCAACAGTTTGGGCCGCCTGGCTCGTTGCAAACTAATTTGCCAGAATTTGACGTAATTATGACAACATTGAAGGTTGTGCAATGTAACAGGAATATTTAGACTTATGGATGCCACCCGTTAGATAAAATACAGAACGGTTCCGTATTTCACTGAAAGAATAAACGTTTTGTTTTCGAGATGATAGTTTCCGGATTCGACCATATTAATGACCTAAGGCTTGTATTTCTGTGTGTTATTATGTTATAATAAAGTCTATGATTTGATAGAGCAGTCTGACTGAGCGGTGGTAGGCAGCTGCACGCTCGTAAGCATTCATTCAAACAGCACTTTCCTGCGTTTTGCCAGCAGCTCTTCGCAATGCTTCAAGTATTGCTCTGTTTATGACTTCAAGACTATCAACTCCAGAGATTAGGCTGGTGTAACCGATGTGAAATGGCTAGCTAGTTAGCGGGGTGCACGCTAATAGCGTTTCAAACTTGGACTTGGAGTAGTTGTTACCCTTGCTCTGCATGGGTAACGCTGCTTCGAGGGTGGCTGGTTCGAGCCCAGGTAGGAGCGAGGAGAGGGATGGAAGCTATACTGTTACACTGGCAATACTAAAGTGCCTATAAGAACATCCAATAGTCAAAGGTATATGAAATACAAATGGTATAGAGATAAATAGTCCTATAATTCCTATAATAACTACAACCTAAAACTTCTTACCTGGGAATATTGAAGACTCATGTTAAAAGGAACCACCAGCTTTCATATGTTCTCATGTTCTGAGCAAGGAACTTAAACGTTAGCTTTTTTACATGGCACATATTGCACTTTTACTTTCTTCTCCAACACTTTGTTATTGCATTATTTAAACCAAATTGAACATGTTTCATTATTTATTTGAGGCTAAATAGATTTTATTGATGTATTATATTAAGTTAAAATAAGTGTTCAATCAGTATTGTTGTAATTGTCATTATTACAAATAAAGGTAAAAATCGGCCGATTAATCGGTACCGGCTTTTTTTGGTCCTCCAATAATCGGTATCGGCGTTGAAAAATCATAATCGGTCGACCTCTACTCTGGATCGACGTGTACGACAGCGTTTTCCAGTTCCCGCCAATATCCAGCAACTTTGCACATCCATTGAAGAGGAGTGGGACAACATTCCAGAGGCCACAATATACAGCCTTTTTATTTTAATTTCATTTTCACCTTTATTTAACCAGGTAGGCCAGTTGAGAACAGGTTCTCATTCACAACTGCGACCTGGCTAAAACAAACACACAGTAGAAAATCAATGTACAGTGTGTGCAAATGTAGAAGAGTAGGGAGGTAAGGCAATAAATAGTAATAGGCAATATTTACAATTTAGCATTAACACTGGAGTGATAGATGTGTAGATGATGATGTGCAAGTAGAGATACTTGGGTGCAAAAGAGCAAAAAAATAAATAACAATATGGGGTGAGGTAGTTGGGTGTGTAATTTACAAATGGGCTGTGTACAGGTGCAATGATCGGTAAGCTGCTCTGACAGCTGGTGCTTAAAGTTAGTGAGGGAGATATGTGTCTCCAGCTTCAGTGATTTTTGCAATTCGTTCCAGTCATTGGCAGCAGAGAACAGGAAAAACTAGAAGCCTGATCAACTCTATGTGAAGGAGATGTCGTGCTGCATGAAGCAAATGGTGGTCACACCAGATACTGACTGGTTTTCTGATCCACGCCCCAATCTTTTTTTTAAGGTATCTGTTACCAACAGATGCATATCGGTATTCCCAGTCATGTGAAATCCATAGATTAGGGCCTAATGAATTCATTTCAATTGACTGATTTCCTTATGAAGGAAATCGGTCAACAATTTCCTTATGAAATTGTTACAAGTTGCGTTTATATTTTTGTTCAGTGTGTGTGTGTGTGTGTGTGTGTGTGTGTGTGTGTGTGTGTGTGTGTGTGTGTGTGTGTGTGTGTGTGTGTGTGTGTGTGTGTGTGTGTGTGTGTGTGTGTGTGTGTGTGTGTGTGTAGTTTAACCGTGAGCAGTACAGCCACTTCACTCTGCAGTCGGACGGAGAGGGAGACGAAGGGAGCCACGTGGAGGTGAGACTGTCTGATGATGTTGTAGATGACCACGCCCCCTCTGAGCAGGTGGGCCAACCAGGAGGCTCGCCCTCATACAGGCCCCGCCCACAGCAAAACTACCGCAAAGTGTGTTATCTGGCTCTTGGAACCCTCTTCATCTTCATCATCGGTACATACTCTTCCTCATGCTCTTTTTTAATTTCTTTGTCACACTCACCCTCTCTCCCTGGGCAAGTTCGTCTTGCATCGCCTGGTGCAGTTTACACATTTTAGACCCTTCCATTGGTCCTAAAGTGAGATCTCCAGCCACCTGGGGCACCGGGCAATGCAAAACAAATTCATCCACTCTCTCTTGTCTTACTCTCTCTTCACTTCCTCTGTTTTAGGTTATCTGATTGGCTATGTGAGCCACCACTCTCCCCGCAAGGAGCCAATCACTTGTGATTCTGAGCAGGAAGTGGGCGTAGCTGAGGAGGCTATAGTAGAATCCTCTCTATCCTGGAATGACATCACCAGCTTGCTGGCACAAAGACTGACTCCTGACGCCTTCAACAGCAGACTGAGGTACAAACACACACACACACACACACACACAGGGTTGTTGACCGTATTACGGCCACATCGGCATTCACCAGTCATGACCGCATTCAAATTCACTGTGACCGTTTGTCACGGTAATCCTATCCAAAACTCCCAAATGAATGCCGCAGTCACTAGCTTCATCAATAAGTGCATCGAGGACGTCGTCCCCACAGTGACTGTATGTACATACCCCAACCAGAAGCCATGGATAACAGGCAACATTCGCACTGAGTTAAAGGGCAGAGCTGCCGCTTTCAAGGTGCGGGACTCTAACCCGGAAGCTTACAAGAAATCCTGCTATACTCTGCGACGTACCATCAAACAGGCAAAGCGTCAATACAGGGCTAAGATTGAATCATACTACACCGGCTCCGACGCTTGTCTTATGTGGCAGGGCTTGCAAACTATTACAGACTACAAAGGGAAGCACAGCCGCAAGCTGCCCATTGACACGAGCCTACCAGACGAGCTAAATCACTTCTATGCTCGCTTCTAGGCAAGCAACACTGAGGCGTGCATGAGAGCATCATCTGTTCCGGACGACTGTGTGATCACGCTCTCCGTAGCCGACGTGAGTAAGACCTTTAAACAGGTCAACATACACAAGGCCAGATAGATTACCAGGACGTGTGCTCCGGGCATGTGCTGACCAACTGGCAGGTGTCTTCACTGACATTTTCAACATGTCCCTGATTGAGTCTGTAATCCCAACATGTTTCAAGCAGACCACCATAGTCCCTGTGCCCAAGAACACAAAGGCAACCTGCCTAAATGACTACAGACCCGTAGCACTCACGTCCGTAGCCATGAAGTGCTTTGAAAGGCTGGTCATGGCTCACATCAACACCATTATCCCAGAAACCCTAGACTCACTCCAATTTGCATACCGCCCAAACAGATCCACAGATGATGCAATCTCTATTGCACTCCACACTGCCCTTTCCCACCTGGACAAAAGGAACACCTATGTGAGAATGCTATTCATTGACTACAGCCCAGCGTTCAAAACCGTAGTACCCTCAAAGCTCATCACTAAGCTAAGGATCCTGGGACTAAACACCTCCCTCTGCAACTGGATCCTGGACTTCCTGACGGGCCGCCCCAGGTGGTGAGGGTAGGTAGCCACGCTAATCCTCAACACTGGAGCCCCCCAGGGGTGTGTGCTCAGCCCCCTCCTGTACTCCCTGTTCACCCACGACTGCATGGCCAGGCACGACTCCAACACCATCATTAAGTTTGCAGACGACACAACAGTGTCAGCCTGGTCACCGACAACAACAAGACAGCCTAAAGGGAGGAAGTCAGAGACCTGGCCGGGTGGTTCCAGAATAACAACCTATCCCTCAACGTAACCAAGACTAAGGAGATGATTGTGGACTACAGAAAAAGGAGGACAGAGTACGCCCCCATTCTCATCGACGGGGCTGTAGTGGAGCAGGTTGAGAGCTTCAAGTTCCTTGGTGTCCACATCACCAACAAACTAGAATGGTCTAAACACACCAAGACAGTCGTGAAGAGGGCACGACAAAACCTATTCCCCCTCAGGAAACTAAAAAGATCTGGCATGGGTCCTGAGATCCTCAAAAGGTTCTACAGCTGCAACATCGAGAGCATCCTGACTGGTTGCATCACTGCCTGATACGGCAATTGCTCAGCCTCCGACCGCAAGGCACTACAGAGGGTAGCGCGTACAGCCCAGTACATCACTGGGGCTAAGCTGCCTGCCATCCAGGACCTCTAAACCAGGCGGTGTCAGAGTAAGGCCCTAAAAATTGTCAAAGATCCCAGCCAGCCCAGTCATAGACTGTTCTCTCTACTACCGCATGGCAAGCGGTACCGGAGTGCCAAGTCTAGGACAAAAAGGCTTCTCAACAGTTTTTACCCCCAAGCCATAAGACTCCTGAACAGGTAATCAAATGTTGTACACCTACACCTGTTGTATTCGGCGCACGTGACAAATAAACTTTGAATTGATGGGTAGCCTGTCAAACTTTCTAAAGGCCCTTGCTAATGGCTTGATACTCAGCGTTCTATTGTCCCTCTAATCACTCTCAAAACACTCGAATAGTCTGAGTGATGAAGACAAATGGTGATGGGAGTTAGAGCCCCCGTTCCGAAATGGACACAGGCAACACCGGACCCAATATGCATAAATACATTTTTAAAACCCGTCCCGAAAGGACATAAAGGACAACCGGTCCTATCCAAGTGAGGGAAGCAGCAGGAAGCCAATTGTTTTGCTACTTTATTCAACCGGAGCCATTACCGAAAGGGAGAGAGCGCGAGCTGCTGTAGGCTATTAGGGAGCGGAGGCCATGTGATATGTGTTTGGAGGGAGAGACCGCAACCACTGTTACCTCACGCTAGACTAACTTCTTGCTAGTTATATATCATCCCATCCGATTACATAGTAACGTAAACTCACCCCATTCCGTACAAATGTGCGTAACCGCGACATTCAAACGGGGCTACAAAGAAAACAAATGGGACTGTAGCGACTGTGTTGACTTCAAAATCGGGGGTGTGAACTAGGTTTCTATTCAAGCGTTGATCGACATGGTAATGGTTCTATAGTATTGGAGAAAAGTTGAAAAAACTGACCCTCCGTTACATCTTGACGTGTCATGTCGTAACGTACAGCACGCATAAAGCAACTATTTCTGTCTTACAATCTCTCTCCACCAGGTGTAGCACTTCTCTCATCGTTTAAAAACAAGAAATGGACAGTGACGGGGGTAAGGGGGGATACCTAGTAATTTTTTTCGTCATCATTGCATGCGATCATCATTCTCAAAGCCGCTGTTTACTTCTAAGATCACTTTAGCACCGCCCTAAAAACCCAATTCAAATTCGACACAAACCTTCAAATAGGTATGTAATGACACATTATATAAACTCTTTATAGTGTTTTATTTACATTTTAGAGGCGATAAGGTGATAAGTTGGACAGATTGAGTGAAAAAAGCAATTTTCCCACACGACATCTGTCCTTCTCACTATCACACATTAGTTTTGCTTCCCCACCCGCCATTTAAAAAAAGACCCGACGGGGCTCATTGCCTGCTTGAATTATTGCAGAAACGGGCAGTGTTTAGGTCATGTAATTGATTTTGTTGGAAAGGGGAGAAATGGTGCTTTACAATGGTATTTGTTGATAATTGGATATTGAGAAGGGTGAGCCGGTCAAGGATCGATTCGGACAAGGTGGTAAATTGTATGACAAGTGACAGTTTTATTCAGAGTGAAGATATCTGGTACAAGCGTATACGGTCTCGTTCCTTCGGCTCATAGAGAACCTCCAAAAAAAGCCCAGATAACAGAAATGCATAGACATTTTATACAACACAGAAAGTAGGTTGAGTCTGGAAGTTCTGGTCCTTTGGTTGGTTCTGGACAGGTTGTTGTCTTCTCAGATTGGTCCTGATGAGCTGGGCGTCATCCTTCTGAGTCTTATAGCAAAAGTTCTTTGTTATCAAATGTTCAGCTAAGCAGGAGATTTTGTGTGTGCGTAGTCAGCCCTCTGTCCTTGGTTATGTGTGTGTGTCTCATTATTTCGTGAAATGCGGACCCAAGCACTCTTTTGATCAAAGCCTTTCCTTATCAGTGTTTATGAAAGGTTTACGTCAGCCCTCTGTCCTTGGGTGTGTGTGTGTCTGTCTCTGTATCTGTTTATAAGTGTGTGAGAAACCCTGCTTAGAAAGAAGTTAGTTATAACAATGTAATAGCAATATGCTTGTGTTATTTTAAATGGTATTTATTACAAATCCCCCTCTTCACGTCTCATAAGAGACGTGACAAAAGCTAGGACAAAAGCTATAAATGGCAAAATTAGAGTAAACTTTATCAGAAGATAAAGTTTTGATTCCCTCTCTTCACGTCTCACAAGAGACGTGACATAAACTATGAATGGCGTTTAATTAGTCATCAGTCCAATAGCCTGGCTCAGCATCCTCCAGGGCAAGCATAGGAAACATCTGTCCCTTCTCTGCCTGGTTGGGATCAATAGCAGTAGTTATGATCCTAGTGGTCAGCGTTCGAATACATGGAATGCAGCAGCATCCACAAAGCACCAGTATCGCAGTGAAGACAGATATAGATACCAGTATGGAGGAAACAAGCATCTTATATTTCCCAAACGCATCCATCCAAGAGTCCCACATAGAGGTGTCAACCCCGGAGTGGTGCTTCATCTTCTCATTAAGTGTACGAAGACCTTCTAAGGCAACAGTAAGACTACCATCAGTTGCTGTGTTATTGGGAATGAAAGTACAACATTGCTCTCCGAACATGGCACAAACACCTCCGCGTTCAGCCAACAACATATCCACCGCGATTCTATTTTGGAATGCCATCAGGGAAGTAGCTTCCAATTGGCCATGGACCGCCTCGAAGCCTTGTTGAGTCCAATTGTCCAGTTTCTGGACATTAAAATTAATGTAATTGATTCGGTCCACATTTTTATTAACTGTACACCACCAGCAAAATGATGATTCAAAACCCGCTGCAACCTGGTCTACGAGTTTATACTTATCTGGCACCCCCCTAGGGACTCCTATGGCGTCAATATAGGTGGGGTCTCCAGGATCCACTCCTGTTGATCTTTTGGACCGGGATAAATCCCCGTCCCTCTCTACACGGGCCATCAGGTCCTTTACTTCCATAGGATACACTGAAACAGGAAGAAGCAGAGAGACAAGAGCACAAAGACCAGTGGCATTCCCTGGCAGGCGGTCATATAGATGATTTCCTCCACACCACCACCAGACATCAGCTCTAGACACAGGTTGGAAAGGGGCATTAGGATTATGGGTGTTATTGCACCATTCATAAGGTAATGCTCCCAGCATTGGAGGGCCAAGGGACATATTTATACAAGTGAAATTAGCCCTGGCAACCCGAGAAGAAAACATCGGGGCCCTTTCTAGTACTTTTAACAATAGGGTAAAACTTGTCCCATACGGAGCAGTTGGCAGTTGGGCTGTCATGTTTCATAACAGGAAGAAGACATACGTCAGGTAGGGTAGCCGGTACAATGCGTAGGAGTGGACGGGCTCCCATACATACCACACAGCTCTGGTGGGTGGCCTTTCCAGCCTCCTCAGTCACCAATAAGGATGAGCAAGGACCAAAAGGAGACCACTCCAAGAACTACTGAAAGGTTAAACCCTCAGGTCCATCCCTCTATACAACCTGTATCAGGTGGGCTCGTCGCCACCCGGGAACTTCAAACCTTCACAACAGGGAGGACAAACATCACTTTTTATTCATTCGACAACATCAACTACAGCAAACCAAGGGTCCTCCTCTTTCAGGCACACTCTCCTGCGAAAGCTTGATTCCGTATCAGCCTCTCCTACTGGAGCATCAAGCAGCAGCATCATACCAGAGGCCCTTGCCACATCTGTAACAGACTTCTTCAAACAAGGTATGATACAGGCAGCACAGAAATGAAAAACAACAACTAGTGTCAGAAATCCAGTAATCATCACTGCAGTGCACTTACCAAACCAACCACCCAGCCAAGGGACCAGTCCACTCTCCTCCACACCTGCAAGACCCCCCACCTCCACCGATAACCTTGCCAACCCACTCAGAGCTTTTGAAATGCTCCCATCCGGACTAGTATTGTTACATACACCTGCCTGGTCGGCCAGAATCATGTCCAGTGCTAGTCTATTTTGTCTACTGGTTTGAGAGGTAGCATCCAATTGTTCAGCCATCCCTGTAAGTGCTGTGTGGGTGTATTTAACAAATCATTATTAATTATAGTAGATATAATTGACCCAGGCATTTTGTTTAGCATCAACAATAGCTGGGCCAATGATGGGCATCAGATGCCACAGGCCATCTTTCCTGTTTAATGTCTGGAATTCGTGGGGGACCCCTATTGGGACCCCCAACAGGTTGGTGTGAATGTTATCTGTACCCTCGGACCAAGGAGCGTCACGATTCTGCCGTCTCCTGGATTGGTCCCAAGCCTCTGTCATGTGCAGCTCCCAAAAGTTGGTTAGCTGTAACCTCAATAATAGGCAATGGTGTTTATCAGACTGGCCAAAACACATGTTCCCTGATAATCTCCTTTCAAAATGGGGTCAACCGCCTGGCAGGTCCACACATCCACCATACATCAGCAACACCTCTAGTTATTAGTGACATTAGTGATGCAGGCAGCAGTAGGGAACCTCCCATAGTCCATACCTCTACCTGTACCAGTGTTACAGCTGTAATATCCCCCATATGCCTTAACCCCCATGGTGTCTTCTGGGGACGGACTTCTATACCAGATTGTAGAGTTCAGGTGATGGCGTGGGACTTGGTCTTGAAGTGGTGGAGGAGGCCGGCTGAACCTGGTCTGTTGGAACTGGTGGTGGTTCTGGCAGTACTGTGATGGTAACATCCCCATCGTATCCTAAACAGACAGCTCAGGACTACAAGCAATCCTGTAAAGCCCCACCCTCTCCCAGAGAAAACATCATCAGCAAGAAGCCAGACACACTTTCACTTCTATGAACAAACACAGTGAGGAAAGGTCGGGGGCAGGGAATTCTTCATTAAGGAGTTGATCCCCGAACTCTATTAGTAACGGTTCTTCTCCTTAACTCTGTGATCATTCGGCAGTGTCAGTGTGTCTCACCCTCCAAGTGCGATATGCCCCCAGGTCGGGTGAATCACCTTCTCCTTTAATTCACCTGCAATGCATAAAATCTTGGACATACAGGTTTGGTTAACCACCAGTTTCTCATTTGTTTTATCTGATTATATATTTAACTTCTATACCTATTTGTTAGCTATAATTATTATTATTATTTATTTTTTAATTATTATTATTATTTATTTTTTTATTATTATTATTATTATTTTTAATAATTCGTTTATTATCCAATAGGCCCCATCCTATCCTAGACCACAATGTACCCATCCCCCTCTTGATACCTGGCTCTAGCCAGGTAACAACCTTACCTATTCTAAATAATGACTTAGGTAAGAATAGTAGAATATTCTTATGTTCTACATTATCATGTAGGAGCGCCCCTTTCATTTTCCACATGTCCAATTCTCCCTTTTGTCTCCATTCAGTAACTGTTATCTACCCATTCTGTTATCTCTGTCCTGGCGCCCCCTTCCAAAACTCCCTTCTCTGCTCTCAAACCTTCAAGGTCTCAGCAGTGCGGGGAGGGCCACTCTGTCTGCCCTTTCCCTTATCTGTCTGTAGCTTGGTCCCAAACATTAACTAAGTGTCTCACTGTTTTGACTTTATCTAAAATCATGGATTTAAAATTAACAACATGTCTTATAGTGTCAATCTCTAAAGTCCTTACATAACCTTAATAAACCTATCTCTATCTTCTTATGGCCAAAACAAATGCTAACCATATAAATTCCTTTCTTTACTAATAAGCTCTCTATCACTTTTATTTCCATGCCCTATAGGCTTAAAATATCTCCTGTTCAAACCAATTCAATAACAGCCCATTCAAAACCGTCATAGCCAATGTTTAAAACCAGAAACCTGACTCCTCTGTGGTTAATTGCAATTATGGTCAAGAGTTATAAACTCTATTATCTCAAAATTAGTATTCCAAATGACCACGATTTCATTATCCTCACTACATTTCCCTGTGGGTGATCAAACCACATGAAAATGCAATGAAAATAGGTCAAAAGGTTACACCTACATTCGTGTTCCATGCCATATCTAGACATACCAAAAGAACTGGGGTGCCACTCTTCCAGTCTTGTTCTTTTCCCCCTTACTTGTCTTGTATCTTCTGATCTAGAAAATCGTTAAATTTTAGCTTTGGAGTATTTGGGGTCGTCATATTTTATTTTAATGCAGTGGAATTTAGTACAGAATAGTTTTGGTAATGTGTGTGCGTATATCAGTGTATATGTTTGACTATCCGACTGTACTTAGCCCGTCACTGGATAAAATCCAGAATCCAAATTTTTTTACATGTATACATTAAACATTTACATTTTTCCCACTATGAACATTACCCTTTAGACGTTGAACACTTAGACTTTAGACATTGGAAACATTACACTTAAACATTGAACATTTTTCAACCTGGCGCCTACAAACACAAATAGACTATTCTTCACCGGACAATCGCCCGGACTATTGAATAAGTCTAGCCTACTCCTCACCGGTCACAGCCGGACTATATGAATAGGTCTTGACAAACTTTACCCCACTCCTCACCGGTCACAGCCGGACTATATGGATGGGGATGGAACAAGCCTATCCTTCACCGGCTGAATAGCCGGACTATTGAATAATCCCTATCCCAATTTTAAGCCTACCCTTCACCGACTGAATAGCCGGACTATTGAATAGTGCTTACTATATTCCTCACCGGACACAGCCGGACTATACGAATAGTTCTTTTTATCACAAATTAAGCCTATTCCTCATCGGTCACAGCCGAACTATATGAATAGCACTTTTAACACAAATTAAGCCTATTCCTCATCGGTCACAGCCGAACTATATGAATAGCACTTTTAACACAAAAATAGACTATTCTTCACCGGACAATCGCCCGGACTATTGAATAAGTCTAGCCTACTCCTCACCGGTCACAGCCGGACTATATGAATAGGTCTTGACAAACTTTACCCCACTCCTCACCGGTCACAGCCGGACTATATGGATGGGGATGGAACAAGCCTATCCTTCACCGGCTGAATAGCCGGACTATTGAATAATCCCTATCCCAATTTTAAGCCTACCCTTCACCGACTGAATAGCCGGACTATTGAATAGTGCTTACTATATTCCTCACCGGACACAGCCGGACTATACGAATAGTTCTTTTTATCACAAATTAAGCCTATTCCTCACCGGTCACAGCCGGACTATATGAATAGATCTTAATACTTACAAATTATTCCCACATATGTTCACTTCACTGTCGTTCACATGTCATTTATATATGTAAATTTACTCAAGAATCCATACTCACACTCGGTAGTACTGATCAAAATTTGGATAGACTATACGACAATATGCAAAGTTTGATTTAACAGGTCTTGCTTACCTTGTTTATTGGTCGACCAGAAGATCAGTTCCCCGAGCTGAGCAGAATTGTTGACCTCCCCCCAAAGATTTCACCTGTCCTCCGCGAACCGTCCTTCCACCAACTCGCCCCCTCACACCCACATCAACCACTCTGGACCGGGTATCTAGATAACCATCCTCTGCTACCATGTTTTTGTTGATAATTGGATATTGAGAAGGGTGAGCCGGTCAAGGATCGATTCGGACAAGGTGGTAAATTGTATGACAAGTGACAGTTTTATTCAGAGTGAAGATATCTGGTACAAGCGTATACGGTCTCGTTCCTTCGGCTCATAGAGAACCTCCAAAAAAAGCCCAGATAACAGAAATGCATAGACATTTTATACAACACAGAAAGTAGGTTGAGTCTGGAAGTTCTGGTCCTTTGGTTGGTTCTGGACAGGTTGTTGTCTTCTCAGATTGGTCCTGATGAGCTGGGCGTCATCCTTCTGAGTCTTATAGCAAAAGTTCTTTGTTATCAAATGTTCAGCTAAGCAGGAGATTTTGTGTGTGCGTAGTCAGCCCTCTGTCCTTGGTTATGTGTGTGTGTCTCATTATTTCGTGAAATGCGGACCCAAGCACTCTTTTGATCAAAGCCTTTCCTTATCAGTGTTTATGAAAGGTTTACGTCAGCCCTCTGTCCTTGGGTGTGTGTGTGTCTGTCTCTGTATCTGTTTATAAGTGTGTGAGAAACCCTGCTTAGAAAGAAGTTAGTTATAACAATGTAATAGCAATATGCTTGTGTTATTTTAAATGGTATTTATTACAAATTGACATTACAGTTGATCTGGAAGTATTACGTTTTTGGGGCGCTAAAATAAGGGCAATTGTACGGACCAAGGCGATGTACGAGTTTACGTGAGTTTACGTTACCTGTCTTGACTGCATCAATCCGAGAGAAGATAGCTAATTGAGGCTAGCCATAATGTTACTGCTCTTCTCACCAGCCTACAGTTAGCCTACACATAACTCCATTCAGATTCTAGCGTAAATAGCAGCCTACCTGCTGCTGGCTTTTGGTCGTTGTAGCCTTTCTTTCTCATTTCACTTTTAATTCTGTCATTTTTATTCCATCTTCCATTGAATACATATCGTCTAACTTACTTGCCACACAAGCAGAGCAGCAATGCACTTCTCTCTCGCTCTCTGTGGGAAGGATCAGAGCTCATGCCTTTTTTGCGACTTTTCCAAATCATTAATATAGAGTTGCATCTTGTGTTTTGATTTCTAAGCCATTCCCAGGTTTACATGCCTATCACCACTAAATAACTATGGATTTGTTTTGATGGTAAGGGCTGGGCGGTATACCGTGTTTTACTATATACCGGTATTGATGCACAGACCAGTTTTTATTTTATTTTTTAGTTTACCTTCTATAACGGTATGTGAATGTTTAATTTGTTAAATGTGATACGCCGCGTGTAACATCCATTTTTATAGTTTACTCCGCTACTTGAGTCCTCTCTTTCCGCTGTCTCTCTGCGGCTTTCCACACAGACCCAGTCCCGCTCCCTGCCACTCAAGGAGCGCATTTGTTGTTGCTCGACCACAAGACACTTGCGTTCAGTCTGCATGGTCAATGCAGCAATGTTGATGACAACTATACTGTTCCCACTTTGCTTCTTTTTAATATAAATTCACAAGGGTTCTATAAATACACTATTAGTTTGTGTTTCTTACATCTGCAAACAGTTTATTTTCTTTGCAAGTTGTGGCTAAATCGCGTTAGCCGCTAATGCTAACGTTAGTTAGCTGGCTAGCTTGCTAGTAAATGTATAGTCAGAGAAAAACGTAGTTAGCTATACAACCTGATACCACTAATGGTGTAGGTCTAAATCAGCATTTTGTTTGTGTAACAGTATCTTCTAAATCAAAGAGGAATGGGCAAAGCATGAATATGTTAGCTACATAAAGTAGCTAAGAGAAAACATATAATGTAGCCAAATATTATAGGTTCCCTTAGGAAACACTGATCAACACTTTGTTTCTTCCCCTGTCACAATAACTCCTCCCTGGCATTTTCATTTGTTGTCATGTCAAACAACACTGTATTCAAAATTCCCACTATTATATTTTAACTATAGAATTAGAATAATCATAACATTTTCATGATTCCAACAGTTCACCCAAGTGTTTTGATGTAATTTGCAAGTCAAATCGCAATTGCAACATTTGGTAAAAAAAAGGCCTCGATAATTTTTTTTTTGCCCATATCGTGCAATCCTACGTGGCAGTACCTCAAATGAGTGCAGGAAATGCTGGTTGAAGTTGAATTGAACAGTATAAACCAATCAGAATGGAGACAGACCCATTGAAATCACTTAGAATGTATGTTGCCACCCTAGCGTGACACACTACTCACTATAAAGCAAATTTTGAACTTTTATTATTTAAAAACATAAATTACCGTCAAACCGTAAAAAAACTGAAAAATACTGTGATATGATATTTGGGCCATATCGCCTAGTGATGGTGTAGGCTATAGGCCCCTTTTCAGTACACGACATACTGACATCATACACAAATGCCTGTGACTTTTTGCTACAGTAAGGAAGCCATCGCCATCCATTCAACATAGCCTAAATTTACGTTTTTAAAACTTCTAAACAAAATAACTTTTTGGGGTTCTAATGCGCGTAATATGATGTTTTGATTATTGCTTGAACTTTTGCTAAGATATTTGGTTGTGTTCTTTGCAAAATAACTATTTTGGATGCAGCATTTATTAGCTAGAATGCTAACGCTTATTGACATTGGCTAGCTTTTGTTAGAGCCTATGTGTTTTTTAACTATAATTAAGTTGATTTGCGATGATGACACACATTATATTAAGCAGGACATTCATGCAAGCTTTAACATCCAATTATAATCCAAAAGTAGTGTGAAATACAGTCATAAGCAAATAAATAGGAACTATTAAGAACTCCCATGTGTTCTGCCACCAACTTGTGCGCATTGCGGCAATGTTTTCTAACAGAAAGGGGTCTATATTATTAAATGGATTTATTCAACTTTTTTTTAAATGTAGATGTTCCAAAGGTGCGCATCAGCGGCTTGTATGCAGGGAAGCCCGGTGATGCAAAAAACATTGATGTTAATTAGCGGCCAATTACCATGAGACCAACAGTCATTTGCATGACACTTACAGGCTGACAAAATTTCATGACCGCCACACACACACTACCTGAAAATACTAATGAACTAAACTGTCCACCCTCTCTCTCTGCAGTGATGTTGAACAGCCAGATCACGCGGCAGGGAGCCGGGCAGACGGCATTCTGGAATATCATGTGTTTGACAGCTTTAAGAGTCTGGAGATGGAGCCCTGGACTGACGTACACTATGTCCAACTACAGACAGCCAACAGGTACACACACACACACACACACACACACACACACACACACACACACACACACACACACACACACACACACACACACACACACACACACACACCCTCTGTCTCATAATTCCACTTTGCTTGTAACATTCTCCTCCCCAATCCCCTTACCCACAGTCAGAAGCCAAACCGTGTTCTGATTGGCCAAGAGGCGGTGGGCCAGCCTAAGGGCTATCTGGCCTATAGTGCCACAGGAAAAGCTCAGGTCAGCCAAACAGATGTCCACATTGAATTATATTGACTGATCATCTCTTTTGATATTTTGGGCCAATATTACATAGTGTGAAATCTGAGCCAAAATAATCTGTTACGGTTAAATGCTTGGAAAGTGGCATGTTTGTAACATATTTTCTGCCACATTGGATGTTTGCAATCACAATTGTTGCCTGAATCTCACAAGGGGGATCTGTTTTGTATGTCTGCAGGGCAAGGCGGTGTATGGTAACTATGGGAGTCAAGAGGACTTGATGCTGCTACAGACTCTGAAGGTTGAGCTGAATGGCACTGTGATTCTACTGAGAGCTACAGGACAGATCAGCCTGGCACAGCAGGTAAGGTGTGTGTGTGTGTGTGTGTGTGTGTGTGTGTGTGTGTGTGTGTGTGTGTGTGTGTGTGTGTGTGTGTGTGTGTGTGTGTGTGTGTGTGTGTGTGTGTGTGTGTGTGTGTGTGTGTGTGTGTGTGAGTAAGAAGGTTGTTTTCAGTGTACTTGTGCGTGTCTGTGTTTCAGGTGGCTAATGTAGCAGCATTGGGAGTATCTGCTGTGTTGATTTACCTCGACCCTAAAGACTACAAGTTCCAACCAACTACTGAACTGTACGGACATGTGAGTACTCGCACCACTACAAGGTCAATCTTACCGAGCATGATTCAGAGATGCTTCTTCAAGTGCAACCATTTAACGTTCTATGTTCACGTTCTGTCTGGCGTTCTCTGAATGTTCTGTGATGTTCTCCTGTAGGTCCATCTAGGTTCAGGGGACCCCTTCACGCCAGGCTTCCCCTCCTTCAACCACACCAAGTTCCCTCGCACCCAGTCCTCTGGTCTGCCTACTGTACTGGCCCAAAGCATTACAGCTGCTAGTGCTGCCAAGATACTATCGTAAGACCACACACACACACACACACACACACACCTACACACACACACACACACACCTAACTGTCGATCTATCCCCAGGCTTATAGGTGGGCTTGAGTCCCCTCTCAGTTTTAAAGGCTCACTGGACAATGTGAAGTACACCCTAGGAGGGGCTAGTAGTGAAGATGTTACTGTGGAGGTGAACAACGTGCTGCAGGACACAGAAATCCACAACGTCTTTGGAGTCATCAAGGGCTTCACTGAGCCAGGTATGTGTCTGTCTGTCTGAGTGCATCCATTGTAGTGTATGTGACTCCAGCAGGAATCAAGCCTAGAACACTGGCGTTGCTAACACCAAACTCTGTCCAACCAAGCCACACAGAACACTGGCGTTGCTAACACCAAACTCTGTCCAACCAAGCCACACAGAACACTGGCGTTGCTAACACCAAACTCTGTCCAACCAAGCCACACAGAACACTGGCGTTGCTAACACCAAACTCTGTCCAACCAAGCCACACAGAACACTCCAAAACAATATCTTTCAACTCTGTACATTTTGAACAGCAATGTTTAATCTCTATGCACAGTGTTTGTGAGTGGGTTTTGTGTTCATTTTACTGTGTGTGTGTGTGTGTGTGTGTGTGTGTAGATCAGTACGTGGTACTGGGGGCTCAGAGGGATTCGTGGGGTCCAGGCTACGCTAAAGCCACTGTCGGGACCACACTGCTACTGGAGCTGGCTAGAGCTGTGTCTGAGATGGTGCACACAGGTAACATCAACACACACACACATCAACACACACACACACACACATCAATACATTAACACACACACACATCAATACATTAACACACACACACACATCAATACATTAACACACACACACATCAATACATTAACACACACACACATCAATACATTAACACACACACACATCAATACATTAACACACACACACACACATCAATACATTAACACACACACACACACATCAATACATTAACACACACACACACATCAATACATTAACACACACACATCAATACATTAACACACACACACACACATCAATACATTAACACACACACACACATCAATACATTAACACACACACACATCAATACATTAACACACACACACACATCAATACATTAACACACACACACACACATCAATACATTAACACACACACACATCAATACATTAACACACACACACACACACATCAATACATTAACACAGACACACATCAATACATTAACACACACACACATCAATACATTAACACACACACACACATCAATACATTAACACACACACACACACATCAATACATTAACACACACACACATCAATACATTAACATACACACACACACACACACATCAATACATTAACACACACACACACACACACATCAATACATTAACACACACACACACATCAATACATTAACACACACACACATCAATACATTAACACACACACACACATCAATACATTAACACACACACACACATCAATACATTAACACACACACACACACACACACATCAATACATTAACACACACACACACACACACACACACACACACACACATCAATACATTAACACACACATCAATACATTAACACACACATCAATACATTAACACACACATCAATACATTAACACACACACACATCAATACATTAACATACACACACACACACACACACATCAATACATTAACACACACACACACATCAATACATTAACACACACACACACATCAATACATTAACACACAAACACACACATCAATACATTAACACACACACACACATCAATACATTAACACACACACACACATCAATACATTAACACACACACACACACATCAATACATTAACACACACACACACATTAATGCATAAACACACACACACACATTAATGCATAAACACACACACACACACATTAATGCATAAACACACACACACACACATCAATGCATAAACACACACACACACATCAATGCATAAACACACACACACACATAAACACACACACACACACACATTAACACACACACACACACATTAACACACACACACACACATTAACACACACACACACACACACATCAATACACACACACACACATCAATGCATATACACACACACACATCAATGCATTCACACACACACACACACACACACATCAATGCATAAACACACACACATCAATACACACACACATCAATGCATATACACACACACATCAATGCATTCACACACACACACACACACACACACACACACACACACACACACACACACACATCAATGCAGTCACACACACACACACATCAATGAATTAACACACACACACATATCAATGCATTAACACACACACAACACACACATTCTGACATCTGTGTGTGTGTAGATGGTTTCCGTCCCAGGAGGAGTCTGGTGTTTGCCAGTTGGAGTGCAGGAGAATATGGCAGTGTTGGATCTACAGAGTGGCTGGAGGTGAACTACACACACACACACCCCTTACAGTTCAACACACACACACACACTATGGGTGGAAAGTATTCAGGATATGGCATTGTTCTAGCTAATGGTATTTGGCAATAATGATATGTTTCTGGAAGGCGCTGATTGGACCAGCCTCTAAACTAGCAGGGTATGTAATGTCGTGTGTGTTCCTCTCCAGGGTTTCTTCTCCTCTCTGGACAGAAGAGTTTTCACCTACATCAGTCTGGATGGAGTGGTCACTGGTGAGTACACACAACCACAAAAATACTTCATTCAAAGTATCCTTCTAATCTAATAGTGTGTGATCTTCAGGCCATGGTGAATTCAAAGCGTCTGCCAGTCCCCTGCTCTACAGCCTTCTGGAAAGCACCATGAAGGAGGTGAAGAATCCCATTGGTTTTGGAGAGTCTGGGAAGTCTCTGTATGATAAGGTGTCTGGAGTCAACTTTGAGAAGGCAGTGTGAGTACACCTCACATATCACTCCAATTTTCTTTTTACATTTTTTTTTCACTTTTATTTAACCAGGTAGGCAAGTTGAGAACAAGTTCTCATTTACAATTGCGACCTGGCCAAGATAAAGCAAAGCAGTTCGACACATACAACAACACAGAGTTACACATGGAGTAAAACAAACATACAGTAGAAAAATACGTCTATATACAATGTGAGCAAATGAGGTGACATAAGGGAGGTAAAAGGCAACAAAATAAAAAGGCCATGGTGGCGAAGTAAATACAATATACCAAGTAAAACACTAGAATGGTAGATTTGCAGTGGAAGAATGTGCAAAGTAAAGATAAATAATGGGGTGCAAAGGAGCAAAATAAATAAATACAGTAGGGGGAGAGGTAGTTGTTTGGGCTAAATTATAGATGGGCTGTGTACAGGTGCAGTAATCTGTGAGCTGTTCTGACAGCTGGTGCTTAAAGCTAGTGAGGGAGATAAGTGTTTCCAGTTTCAATGATAGATCACTCCAAAGATATGTGTGTACAGTAGGCATAAAGGGGTGTGTGTGTGTGTGTGTGTTAGGTTTGAGCCCATGAAGATGGAAGACTCTGCATATCCCTTCTTGGCCTTCTCTGGAATCCCCTCTCTCTCCTTCCGCTTCGTCTCTCAGGGGGTGAGACACACACACTTTAACACACACACACACACTTTAACAAACACTAACACACACACACACTCTGTCAGGTTTCTATGTTTTGTTTACAGATAGTTTGATTTCGATAACTGTCTCTAATAGAATTGTCTGTCTTTGTCTCCCGTGTGTGTGTGCGTGTGTGCGCGTGTGTGCGTGTTGCAGTCTGAGGCCTACCCGTACTACGGCACCTCTCTTGACAACAAGGATCACCTTGGTTACGCCACCGCCCATCGTCTTAGTTTCCTAGCCACTGGGGCGGGATTGGTCGCAGGTCAGCTGGCGTTACGATTGGTCCACGACCACGTGCTGCGTCTAGATGTGCAACGCTACAGGACGGTTCTCAGCCAATCTGTGGTCAAGATCAACCAGCGCCTCAAACAAGTCACCCGGGTTTGTTTATATGACATGATTGTTTTTGTTTGTTGTTGTTGTTAGGTATAGTTATAATGTTATTGTGTTGTTACAGGATGGTTCTGCCGAGAGTCTGTCAGCCCGTTGGCTCATCATGGCCTTAGGATCCTACAGTAGAGCTGCTACTGATCTTAACACTGACCTACTCAACACCGACCTCACTGACACACTGGCCTGCCACAACATCAACGACCGCATCATGAGAGTGAGACGCGCACACACACACACACACACACCCTTGTAATCTAACTGATTAATGCCATAAGGCTCCAGTTTTATAGTGAACACAAGTCAATCAGTAGTGGGTCTGTCTTGTTTCATAAACTAACATTTGGATTCTCCTCTCTCTCCCCCTAGGTGGAACATAACCTCCTTTCTCCATATGTCTCCCCCAAAGAGGTTCCGTTCCGCCACCTGCTGTTTGGCCGTGGTTCCCACACCCTGGCAGCCCTGTTGGAGGGTGAGGACAGAGAGGTGCTGCGGACCCAGCTGGCCCTGGCCACCTGGACGCTACAGGGCTGTGCCAACGCTTTCTCTGGAGACATCTGGGACAGCGACAACCAGATCTAACAGTGTGTGTGCGTGCGTCCGTCCTCGTTCACTGTAAAATCCAGGATGAGATGAAGATGGATTGGTCGGTGGTGATGATGTAATAAGAGACCAGGAAGTACTGTCATTCCTTCTAGTTTGTTACTGGACTTCCTGAAGAATGTTGAGATTGATCGACCTCTAACCCCTCGACACAGAGGAGACTATTTATACTTTATATATCTATCAGTCCACTATAAATGTTCTCAGTTTTAATGATGATAAAGTTTGTTTATTTTTATAACTTTTTTGGAAGCAGTGCCTTCAGACTTATGGCAGTTTCATGTTGTTAGTTTAGGTTAAGAGTTTATTTATTTTTCAGTGCCAGTGCTCACTATAAATGTTTAAATGTCATTCATTTTGTTTTTGATAAAAAAAGTTATCGAGAGCTGTGCCTTCCAGACTTGACGGCTATGTGTTTTTTCAGTTGGTTTTTGATAAAGTTATCAGTTCAATTTATAAAGTTATCGGGAGCAATGTCTTCCATACTTATGGCAGTTATACTGTCTCTTACTACGGCAGCATCTGCTGAAGCAATAGAGTCAAGTATACAGACAGTGTGACCATCCAAGGTCCCATGACATGTGGTTGAAATATTGCCGTTCAGTTTGCCTTGCAGAATCTAATGGGGGAAGAGAATTGAAACCGACACAATCGTTTTGACCCGGATGAAAAACTGTCCAGCTACAGATGGTCAGACTTCTGCTGTATACATGACTCTGTTAACAGAAATACATCACCTACTGCTCCCACACATTACTATGGAAACAGAAACCCCAGCAACTGGGTATCACCACAGAAACGTGGTAACCGACGGCAGCGGATGTCATGACTTCGTCACATTTTGATTTGATGAAATGCATGCACTTAAATTCAGAGTCCATGGTGAATTTACAAATTCTTAGGATGTTTTAGACATGTCGGGGAGGTAGCTACTTGGCTCACGTCTGTAATTACAAACTATTTTATATATAGTCTTAAATGGCTCTGGTCAGAAGAAGTTAACTATATAGGTAATATGGTGTAATTTCTGATACAGCATAGGCTCAACAACAAAAAAACATGCTAAATCTCACCACTCTGAGCTGAACTTATAAAACTAATATTATTCAGGCAGCGAAAGAGTTATTTCTGTTAACCAGTGTTATTTTGGAGCAGTTTATATTTCTGATTAGAACCATTATCGGGAGCAGTGTCTTCCGTAATGATAAGTGTTGGTGGTAGTTTTTGCCTACCAGTGTGTGTGTTTGTGTGGTTATCGGGGGCAGTGACTCCCATATTTCACTAAAAGGGTGAAGTCATTTATCGGGAACAGTGTTTCCCAGAGTTTTATATCTGTGTGTATCGGGGGCAGTGACTCATATTTCACTGAAGGGTGAAGTCATTTATCGGGAACAGTGTTTCTCAAGAGTTATTTTTCTCTGTTAGTGTTGGGTTAGTATATCTGTGTGTGTGTGTGTGACCTACTACTCTTCTATTGTTCCTTTCTGAATTAGTTGTAATGGATACGTCCTATGGCATGTTACTGTGTTTTCCCATACAAATGCAATCCTTACAACAAATGTTCCCATTCAGGTCAATAGGATTATCTCCCTAAGTATTTTCCCATGCATATATTATCAGACACTGAAACTCCTGTTGTAGCCGTCCGCTAAATAGTGATTGTTCTCTTTTGATTATTGATTACACTCCGTCAATCAGCTAACTAGTGGAACTGTTCTAAATATTTCTGTTACAGACTTGTCAGTGCTAGTCTGAACTCATACATGTTCACCTGACTTTTCTACCACTCACTTGGTGTGTTACCATGCTGTAGAGGACCATGTGTGGGTGTTTAGCTGTTTCTGTACCGTTGATGAGGAGTTCTGTTTTTCTGCTGTGCTTCAATAAACCCTTTGGCTTAACGCACTGGACTGTGTGTGTGTGGTTATTGCTCATTGATGGGCTAATATAAATACTATGCATGCCAGTCTCTCTTGGCTAAGAGTTGAGAGACTGACTGCATCACTTCTTTTTATAAGAAACAATGTGTTGAAAATCCCAAATTGTTTGCATAGTCAACTTACACACAGCTCTGACACACACACTTATCCCACCAGACATGCCCCCAGGGGTCTTTTCATAGTCCCCAAATCCAGAACTAATTCAAGAAAAAACGTACAGTATTATATAGAGCCCTTATTGCATGGAACTTCCATCTCATATTGCTCAAATTAACAGCAAACCTGGTTTCAAAAAACAGATAAAGCAACACCTCACAGCACAACGCCTCTCCTCTATTTGACCTAGATAGTTTGTGTCTATGCAATATTATGTAGGCTACGTGTGCCTTTTTAAAAATGTATGTAGTTCTGGCCTTGAGCTGTTCTTGTCTAATGATGTTCTGTATGATGTCATTCTGTATTATGTTTCATGTTTTGTGTGGACCCCAGAAAGAGTAGCTGCTGCTTTTGCAACAGCTAATGGGGATCCTAATAAAATACCAAATACCAAATCGTCGTTGGACGCTAACTACCAAAAATCACCGATAGCCTATCCTTACCCAATAGATCATGCAATGTTTCAATGCAATGTTGGCGGCCTGGAACGTACCGTATCTCTATGTGCGCAAGACGCGGTGACGCCACGCCAGTAATCCCAGCAACACCAGGAATTACAGGAGAGGACAGGGAACAGACAGAAAACAACCGACTGCTTATTTTACCAAGAGAAAATGAAGGTTTCTGAAAACAACAATTGATTAAGGCGAGTTTTGGCGAGGTGGAGAAAATAGAGTCTGTCTTTCTCTCCCCATCTCTCTCTTTCTACATCTCTCGATGAGCATCTGCATGAACTATACTGTTATCTTGATTTGGGTCTCTGTCTCTGATGAGGTTACCGTTAATAGGCTAGTCAGTGTATGGATCAGTGATGCGACATGTCCTATTTAACATTTCAGTAGATTAGTTTAAACAACTGATTCAATGCGCATATCTTTTCGCTTATTTAGGCTAGCTCAACAAGAGCTACTGTTTACTAGGAGAGAAAGGGAGGAGGGTTAGCGTAGGCTCGTTATGTAGTGTTTTCTCCCTATAGCAACAGTAGTCTGCACTGCAGTGCTGTTTTATAATGCAGAGAGAGAGGCTGAATCAGGGGTAATACAGGCTATATTTACATTTCCATATGCAGACCCAGAGTGCCCTCAATAAAACAGAGACACACAGAAAGCACTGTTTCTAGCTCTCTCTTCTCTCTCAGGGGATGTTGTATTATTCAACAGTAGACAGAGGATGTTGAGAGTCATAGGGAGAACGGGATAGAGAGGTGTGGAAGTGTCCTGTGCTGTGTGTAGTGGTGAGTCAGCACAGATGGATAGAGAAAGGGACAGTTTATAGACAGCTTAGCTCAGCTGATAGAGACAGGAGAGAGTGGTGTCAGATGTCTCCTGGTGTGTGTGTGTGTGTGTGTGTGTGTGTGTGTGTGTGTGTGTGTGTGTGTGTGTGTGTGTGTGTGTGTGTGTGTGTGTGTGTGTTTGTGTATTGATTAGGCAGAAGGTCGTGAGGTTGAGGGGAGATCAACACTGGGCAGACTTGCAGCAGAGTGACAGAGAGGAACTGAGATTTACCACTGCTTTAACACACACGGCTAAAACCAGGACAAAACCATAGAGTATTGAAAGAGGGACGGCGGGTGAGGGGAGATTGGAGGACGAGTGTGGAGGAGCAGCAGCCATGGCAGAGAACTATATGTACCAGCATCTGTCCTACGAGATAGAAGAGGAGGAGAAGGAAGAGAGGAAGGAGAGAGTGGGAGAAAAGATGGTAAAGTCTTAGGTACTGTGTCAGACACTGGTTGATGTTGTTGTTGGTATGTTGACTGTGTGTGTGCACGTGTATGTGTGTAGATGACGGAGGAGGGGACAGAGTGGTTGATAGATCTGTTAACAGACGTTCAGCTGCAGCAGTACTTCCTGCGTGTCCGTGACGAGTTGAACGTGACCCGCCTGTCACACTTCGACTACGTCAAGAATGAAGACCTGGAGAAGATTGGCATGGGGAGGCCAGGTGTGTGAAGTCATATCCTATTTTAAAGTGTAAAAAATATCAAGGAAAGCTATAGTAGTGGATTTACCGTGTCTATTCCTCTAGAAATGGTCCCAATCGCAGTCACAACGTATTCATGTCACAGTCACAACGTGGTCATATCACAGTCACAATGTGGTCATATCACAGTCACAACGTAGTCATATCACAGTCACAACATGGTCATATGACAGTCACAACGTAGTCATATGACAGTCACAATGTAGTCATATCACAGTCACAACGTGGTCATATCACAGTCACAACGTAGTCATATCACAGTCACAACGTAGTCATATCACAGTCACAACATGGTCATATGACAGTCACAACGTAGTCATATGACAGTCACAATGTAGTCATATCACAGTCACAACGTGGTCATGTCACAGTCACAACGTGGTCATATCACAGTCACAATGTGGTCATATCACAGTCACAACGTAGTCATATGACAGTCACAATGTAGTCATATCACAGTCACAATGTAGTCATATCACAGTCACAATGTGGTCATATCACAGTCACAATGTAGTCATATCACAGTCACAATGTAGTCATATCACAGTCACAACGTAGTCATATCACAGTCACAACGTAGTCACAACATGGTCATATCACAGTCACAATGTAGTCATATCACAGTCACAACGTAGTCATATCACAGTCACAACGTAGTCACAACATGGTCATATCACAGTCACAATGTAGTCATATCACAGTCACAAGGTAGTCATAACACAGTCACACAGTCCTGTCTCTCCTCAATCTATTTTCCTCTCTCTTTGTCCTTGTAGCGATCCAAGATGTCACATACATAGAGGATGGGGTGGCAGTGTGTAATGTATTCTCTGTATGTTGAAGAACAGAGGAGGCTGACAGTGTGTAATGTATTCTCTGTGTGTTGCAGGACAGAGGAGGCTGACGGTGTGTAATGTATTCTCTGTGTGTTGCAGGACAGAGGCTGACAGTGTGTAATGTATTCTCTGTGTGTTGCAGGACAGAGGCTGACAGTGTGTAATGTATTCTATTTGTGTTGCAGGACAGAGGCTGACAGTGTGTAATGTATTATCTGTGTGTTGCAGGACAGAGGCTGACAGTGTGTAATGTATTCTCTGTGTGTTGCAGGACAGAGGCTGACAGTGTGTAATGTATTCTCTGTGTGTTGCAGGACAGAGGCTGACAGTGTGTAATGTATTCTCTGTGTGTTGCAGGACAGAGGAGGCTGACAGTGTGTAATGTATTCTCTGTGTGTTGCAGGACAGAGGAGGCTGACAGTGTGTAATGTATTCTCTGTGTGTTACAGGACAGAGGAGGCTGACGGTGTGTAATGTATTCTCTGTGTGTTGCAGGACAGAGGAGGCTGATGGTGTGTAATGTATTCTCTGTGTGTTGCAGGACAGAGGAGGCTGACGGTGTGTAATGTATTCTCTGTGTGTTGCAGGACAGAGGAGGCTGACAGTGTGTAATATATTCTCTGTGTGTTGCAGGACAGAGGAGGCTGACAGTGTGTAATGTATTCTCTGTGTGTTGCAGGACAGAGGCTGACAGTGTGTAATGTATTCTCTGTGTGTTGCAGGACAGAGGCTGACAGTGTGTAATGTATTCTCTGTGTGTTGCAGGACAGAGGAGGCTGACAGTGTGTAATATATTCTCTGTGTGTTGCAGGACAGAGGAGGCTGACAGTGTGTAATGTATTCTCTGTGTGTTGCAGGACAGAGGAGGCTGACGGTGTGTAATGTATTCTCTGTGTGTTGCAGGACAGAGGAGGCTGACAGTGTGTAATATATTCTCTGTGTGTTGCAGGACATAGGAGGCTGACAGTGTGTAATGTATTCTCTGTGTGTTGCAGGACAGAGGCTGACAGTGTGTAATGTATTCTCTGTGTGTTGCAGGACAGAGGCTGACAGTGTGTAATGTATTCTCTGTGTGTTGCAGGACAGAGGAGGCTGACAGTGTGTAATATATTCTCTGTGTGTTGCAGGACAGAGGAGGCTGACAGTGTGTAATGTATTCTCTGTGTGTTGCAGGACAGAGGAGGCTGACGGTGTGTAATGTATTCTCTGTGTGTTGCAGGACAGAGGAGGCTGACAGTGTGTAATGTATTCTCTGTGTGTTGCAGGACAGAGGAGGCTGACAGTGTGTGATGTATTCTCTGTGTGTTGCAGGACAGAGGAAGCTGACAGTGTGTAATGTATTCTCTGTGTGTTGCAGGACAGAGGCTGACAGTGTGTAATATATTCTCTGTGTGTTGCAGGACAAAGGAGGCTGACGGTGTGTAATGTATTATCTGTGTGTTGCAGGACAGAGGCTGACAGTGTGTAATGTATTCTCTGTGTGTTGCAGGACAGAGAAGGCTGACAGTGTGTAATGTATTATCTGTGTGTTGCAGGACAGAGGAGGCTGACAGTGTGTAATGTATTATCTGTGTGTTGCAGGACAGAGGAGGCTGACGGTGTGTAATGTATTCTCTGTGTGTTGCAGGACAGAGGAGGCTGACAGTGTGTAATTTATTCTCTGTGTGTTGCAGGACAGAGGAGGCTGACAGTGTGTAATGTATTCTCTGTGTGTTGCAGGACAGAGGAGGCTGACGGTGTGTAATGTATTCTCTGTGTGTTGCAGGACAGAGGAGGCTGACAGTGTGTAATGTATTCTCTGTGTGTTGCAGGACAGAGGAGGCTGACGGTGTGTAATGTATTATCTGTGTGTTGCAGGACAGAGGAGGCTGACAGTGTGTAATGTATTCTCTGTGTGTTGCAGGACAGAGGAGGCTTTGGGAGGCAGTCAAGAGGAGGAGAGCTCTCTGTAAACGCAAATCCTGGATGAGCAAGGTACAGCACACAGTGAGTTTGAATCCTTCTTAGCTGTGTGTGTGTGTGTGTGTGTGTGTGTGTGTGTGTGTGTGTGTGTGTGTGTGTGTGTGTGTGTGTGTGTGTGTGTGTGTGTGTGTGTGTGTGTGTATGTGTGTGTGAACGTGCATGCGTTTCTTTGTACATGTGTGTGTACGTGGTAGAGTCACTCTAAGCTTTAGTCTCTGTGTTTGGGCCAGCAGGTATTTCCAGGGAAAAGACCTGACTCTGA
>NC_052313.1:11559273-11601773 GCF_016432855.1 Salvelinus namaycush | reverse complement strand
CTCTCTCTCTCTCTCTCTCTCTCTCTCTCTCTCTCTCTCTCTCTCTCTCTCTCTCTCTCTCTCTCTCTAGGTGCGCTCCAGAGTCATTGAGGAGCAGAAGTTTCTCTCATGCTTCAGACACCTGGATGTTTGGAGTCACTCTGTGGGAGATGTTTACACACGGACAGGAGCCATGGCTAGGACTCAATGGCAGCCAGGTACGAACACACAGACACACCCTCACACAGACACACTCACACAGACACACACAGACACACACTCACAAGCAATATGTGTTTGACGGTAGTGCTTGAAAGGTTTGTGTGTGTCTCTGTGTGTGTGTTTCTGTGTGTGTGTGTCTGTGTGTGTGTGTGTCTCTGTGTGTGTGTTTCTCTGTGTGTGTGTTTCTGTGTGTGTGTGTGTATGTGTGTGTGTGTCTGTGTGTGTGTTTCTGTGTGTGTGTTTCTGTGTGTGTGTCTGTGTGTGTGTGTCTGTGTGCAGATTCTCCATAAGGTGGATGTGGAGGGGGAGAGGCTGGTGAAGCCAGAAGACTGTCCCCAGGATGTTTACAACATGATGCTGCAGACCTGGAGCCCTCAGCCTGATGACAGACCAACATTCACCGCCGTCAGAGACTTTCTATTGGAGGTAGACACACATTCATGGTTCACCAAGTGTCCAGCAGAGGGCACTGTAGCTACGTGAGTGATTGCAAGACCGAAGCTAATAATGATTGTGTGTGTGTGCGTGTGGTGTGTGTGCGTGCGTGCGTGCGTGTGGTGTGTGGTGTGTGTGCGTGCGTGTGGTGTGTGTGCATGCGTGCGTGCGTGTGGTGTGTGTGCGTGTGGTGTGTGTGCATGCGTGCGTGCGTGTGTGTGTGTGTGTGTGTGTGTGTGTGTGTGTGTGTGTGTGTGTGTGTGTGTGTGTGTGTGTGTGTGTGTGTGTGTGTGTGTGTATATAGACCATGCCTACAGACATGAAAGCGCTGCAGGACTTTGAGGAACCGGACAAACTCCAGATCATCATTAATGACATCATCACCATCATCGAGGGCAGGTCAGTGGGTGGGTGTGTGTGTGTGTGTGGGTGGGTGGGTGGGTGGATGTGTGTGTGTGTGGGTGTGGGGTGGGTGTGTGTGTGGGTGGGTGGGTGGGGGAGGGAAGAATGATTCCTGTTTCTGAAAGTCAGATAGCTATGTAGAACAGACATGCTTCTCTGTAATGTGGAAGAGGGAATCATATCAGTGTCTCTGTGTCTCCAGAGCAGAACTCTATTGGTGGAGAGGTCAGAACAGAAGGACGTTGCGCGTGGGACAGTTTCCTCGCCACGTGGTCACGTCGGTCAGCGGCCTGTCGGCCCAAGACATCAGCAGACCCCTCACACACTCCTTCATTCACACTGGACACGGAGACACTGACCCACACAGGAGCTGGGGGCACGCTGACCGCATAGACAGGTACACACACACACACATTCCTGGCTGTTACCTGCAAGTACAGTGCCTGACCACTGGAGTGCAGCAGAGCCCTGTCAGTAGTGCTCTTGTTCTTTAGATGTCAGGCCCAATGGAACCAATTGGAAAAGAACCCAAAAAGCAAAATGCATGTCATGTAAGTTTTATAAAGACAATTTGAAGTACTGTGTTTACGCTGCACTACATCCCTGGCCTCTACCCCCCTCAGCTTGTACTTGGGAAACCCCATGGACCCCCCTGATGTTATGGGTATGGATCCTTCCACTGCCCGGCCCACCAAACTACCCAACCGCACCAGGAGTGAGTAGGCTACACACACACATTTATTCTCTCCTTACAGTGTCTTCCTACCTCATTCCTAAACTCTCCGTCTTTCTCTTTCTGTCCATCAGAGCAGCCTCCCCCTCGTCCTCCCCAGCCTGCTGTCTTGATCCAGAGTAAGTCTGTCTCCCACGCCGAGTGTTTATGTTCCTGTCTATGTTGAGCTGACTATGACTCTCTGATGATAATGATGACGTTGTGTGTGTGTGTGTGTGTGTGTGTGCGTGTGTGTGTGCGTGCGTGCGTGTGTGTGTGTGTGTAGAGCCGTTCTATGACTCTGTGTTAGATGATGATGATGAATATGAAGGTGCTTCGTCGGGGCTGAAAAAACTGGGTGTGGCTATGGGCCTTAAACTCCGCCCGTGGGAGGGGCCAGGTGTAAGGTCAGCCAAAAGCGAGGTGTCGCTCATCGACTTCACCGATGACAGCTTTAGCTCGGCCACGCCCTCCCCTCTAACTGAGACATGCCTACCTGACCAGGACACACTCAAGGTACGTACACACACACACACACACACACTCTGTGGGCAAAATAACAGTCTTCTCTTCTTTCTCTCTCCAGGACCTTCCTTCCATCCTAGACTGGCCCCTCCCTCTTCCTGCCTATGATGAGGTTGCCACTGAGGCTGAGGGCCAATTGGCAGACATGGAGGTTCGATCTATCACTGGGTTGGCTGAGGGGATTTTGGCTCCGCCCAGCACTGATGCAGAGTGGAGGGGCTTAACACAGTCAGCTGATCTGTTCCAGGAGCTGCAGAGAGAGGTACGGCACACACACACACACACACCACAAATTTCTCATTTGAGTTTGGAGTTTTAACGTACAGTTGAAGTCGGAAGTTTACATACACCTTAGACAAATCCATTTAAACTCAGTTTTTCACAATTCTTGACATTTAATCCTCGTAAAGATTCCCTGTCTTAGGTCAGTTAGGCTCACCACTTTATTTTAAGAATGTGAAATGTTAGAATAATAGTAGAGAGAATGATTTATTTCAGCTTTTATTTCTTTCATCGCATTCCCAGTGGGTCAGAAGTTTACATACACTCAATTAGTATTTGGTAGCATTGCCTTTAAATTGTTTAACTTGGGTCAAACGTTTCGGGTAGCCTTCCACAAGCTTCCCACAATAAGTTGGGTGAATTTTGGCCCATTCCTCCTGACAGAGCTGGTGTTACTGAGTCAGGTTTGTAGGCCTCCTTGCTCGCACACGCTTTTTCAGTTCTGCCCACAAATTTTCTATAGGATTGAGGTCAGGGCTTTGTGATGGCCACTCCAATACCTTGACTTTGTTGTCCTTAAGCCATTTTGCCTCAATTTATGCTTGGGGTCATTGCTCATTTGGAAGACCCATTTGCGACCAAGCTTTAGCTTTAACTCCAAGCTTTTGTGAGTGTATCAATCAATGCTAGAACAGTTAGCCCCAAATTAGCATGGTCACGAAAGTCAGAAACGCAATAAAATGAATCGCTTACCTTTGATAATCTTCAGATGTTTGCACTCACGAGACTCCCAGTTACACAATAAATGTTATTTTTGTTCGATAAATATTACTTTTATAACAAAAAAACACCATTTGGGTTGCGCGTTATGTTCAGAAAACCAAAGCCTCGTTCCGTTCGACGAAAATTCCAAAAAGTATCCGTAATGTTCGTAGAAACATGTCAAATGTTTTTTATAATCAATCCTCAGGTTGTTTTTAATAAACATAATCGATAATATTTCAACCGGACCGTAACCTATTCAATAAAAGAGAGAAAGAAAATGGAGAGCTACCCCTCTCGCGCGCAGGAACTAATCAAAGGACACCTGACTACTTTTGAAAAATCTCGCTCATTTTTCAAACTAAAAGCCTGAAACTATGTCTAAAGCCTGGTCACAGCCTGAGGAAGCCATTGGAAAAGGAATCTGGTTGATACCCCTTTAAATGGAAGAAGGACGGGCAAGGAAACACAGATTAAAAACATTTTAAAAACACTTCCGAGTTAGATTTCCTCAGGTGTTCACCTGCAGAATCAGTTTTGTTATACTCACAGACAATATTTTAACAGTTTTGGAAACTTTTGAGTGTTTTCTATCCTAATCTGTAAATTATATGCATATTCTACGATATGGACCTGAGAAATAGTCTGTTTACCTTGGGAACGTTATTTTAAAAATAATAATAATAATCTGACCCCTAGCGTCAAGAGGTTAACTTGCTGACTGATGTCTTGAGATGTTGCTTCAATATATCCACATCATTTTCCTGCCTCATGATGCCATCTATTTTGTGAAGTGCACCAGTCCCTCCTGCAGCAATGCACCCCCACAACATGATGCTTCCACCTCCGTGCTTCACGGTTGGGATAGTGTTCTTCGGCTTGCAAGACTCCCCCTTTTTCCTCCAAACATAACAATGGTCATTATGGCCAAACAGTTCTATTTTTGTTTCATAAGACCAGAGGGCATTTCTCCAAAAAGTAGCTTTGTCCGCATGTGCAGTTGCAAACCGCACATGCTCCCAAGGATGAACCAGACTTGTGGAGGTCTACAATTTTTTTTCTGAGGTCTTGGTTGATTTCTTTTGTTTTCCCATGATGTCAAGCAAAGAGGCACTGAGTTTGAAGGTAGGCCTTGAAATACATCCACAGGTGCACCTCCAATTGACTGAAATTATGTCAATTAGCCTATCAGAAGCTTCTAAAGCCATGACATCATTTTCCGGAATTTTACAAGCTGTTTAAAAGCACAGTCAACTTAGTGTATGTAAACTTCTGACCCACTGGAATTGTGATACAGTGAATTATAAGTGAAATAATCTGCCTGTAAACAATTGTTGGAAAGATTACTTGTGTCATGCACAAAGTAGATGTCCTAACCGCCTTGTCAAAACTATAGTTTGTTAAAACTTCTTATGGCTGCAATCCCGTTAACGGGATGATATGACAACAGCCAGTGAAAGTGCAGGGTGCCAAATTCAAACAACAGAAATCTCATGATTAAAATTCCTCAAACATACATGTATCTTATATCATTTTAAAGGTAATCTTGTTGTTAATCCCACCAAAGTGTCCGATTTCAAATAGGCTTTTCAGCGAAAGCACCACAAACGATTATGTTAGGTCACCGCAAAATCACAGACAAACACAGTCATTTTTCCAGCCAAAGACAGGAGTCACAAAAATCAGAAATAGAGATAAAATGAATCACTAACCTTTGATGATCTCCATCAGATGACACTCATAGGACTTCATGTTACACAATACATATATGTTTTGTTCGATAAAGTTAATATTTATATCCAAAAACCTCAGTTTACATTGGCGCCATGTTCAGAAATGCCTCCAAAATATCCAGAGAAATTGCAGAGAGCCACGTCAAATAACATAAATACTCATCATAAACTTTGATGAAAGATACATGTTTTACATAGAATTAAAGATACACTTGTTCTTAATGCAACCGCTGTGTCAGATTTCAAAAAGCTTTACGGCAAAAGCACAATATTCAATAATCTGAGAACAGCGTTCAGCCACAAAAGCAAGCCATACAGTTACCCGCCAAATTGTGCAGTCAACAAAACTCATAAAAAGCATTATAAATCTTCACTTACTTCGCTGATCTTCGTCGGAATGCACTCCCAGGACTCCCACTTCCACAAGAAATTTTTGTTTTGTTCGGTAATGTCCATCATTTATGTCCAAATAGCTATTTTTGTTAGCGTAAACAAATCCAACGTCAACTAAAAGCAGATCCGCGCGTTCACTAAAAGCAGACGAAATGTCAAAAAGTTCCGTAACAGTCAGTAGAAACATGTCAAACAATGTATTGAATCAATCTTTAGAATGTTTTTAACATAAATCTTGAATAACGTTCCAACCGGAGAATTACATTGACTTCAGATGTGCGATGGAACAGAGCTCCCTCTCATGTGAACGCGCATGGTCAGAGCATAGTCAGGTCATGATAGACCTGACTAATTCCTGTCTCCTTCAGCCCCACTTCACAGTAGAGGCATCAGACAAGGTTCTACAGACTGTTGACATCTAGTGGAAGCCGTAGGAAGTGCAAACTCATCCATATCTCACTGTGTATTCAATAGTGTCTTGGTTGAAAATCGACCAACCTCAGAATTCCCACTTCCTGTTTGGATTTTTTCTCAGGTTTTTGCCTTCCATATGAGTTCTGTTATACTCACAGACATCATTCAAACAGTTTTAGAAACTTCAGAGTGTTTTCTATCCAATACGAATAATACTATGCATATATTAACAACTGGGACTGAGGAGCAGGCAGTTTACTATGGGCACCTCTGGGCACCTTTCATCCAAGCTACTCAATACTGCCCCTGCAGCCATAAGAAGTTAACAAGAGATTTGTGGAGTGGTTGAAAAACGAGTTTTAATGAGATCAACATAAGTGTATGTAAACTTCCGACTTCAACTGTAGATTTTTTCTCTTCCTGCTGACCTGCAGGTGATGGTGAAACTGCGTGTTCCCATGACAGCCGGCCGTTCCCTCCCCTCCTCCCCCCTCCCCCTCTCCCTGGCCCCCCCGGCCCCTCACAGACAGATCTACCTTCCTCCCCCCTCCTCCTCTTCTTCCTATGAGGACAGACCCATGCTACCTCCACGCTCCCCCATCCCACCCCTCCGCTCCTCCAAACACATTTCCCTAGGTGAGAGGGATGACACGCCCCCTCAGATCCCTCCCAGAGACCACGCCTTTTCTCAACCCTCCTCACGCTCCGCCTCCCCCCTTCCTTTAGTTCCTCCCCTCTCTGTCTCCCCTCTCTCCTCCTCCCCCCTTTGTCTCCCCCCCCCTCCCCTCTCCGTCTCCCCTCGTCAGAGGACAGGGCTGTATGGTGTTGTTGGTCCTCTCGGCTCTCTAGTCTCCTCCTCCCCCTCTTCCTCTCCTCCCTCCTCCCTCTATTCCTCCAGGCTCACTGCTGCCCCTCCTCCCAGCGCTTCATTGGATCCCCTTATTGACAGCTCTCAGAGTTCTGAACGCCCCGCCTACCTGGAGAGATATGGAGCTGCCAAAATGGCCACTGTCCGACCCATGATGAAACAGCAACCAGGCGGGGGTGGGGCAAGGCCTAACACCTCTTTCAACAACAACAACCACAGGACTCAACATTTAACTACAGCTCCCAGCAGGCAACGGGAGAACAGCCTCATTCAGGTTAGAGATGTTCAGAACAAGCAGTGTAGAATGTGGCTGCATTCAAGTGCTCTTTGTGTTTACCTGCTTATCTTGTCAGAAATACATTTAAATGCTTTTTGAAGTCGCAAGACTTCGGAACCTAATGAGATCCTAAAACTGTGTGTGTGTGTGTGTGTGTGTGTGTGTGTGTGTGTGTGTGTGTGTGTGTGTGTGTGTGTGTGTGTGTGTGTGTGTGTGTGTGTGTGTGTGTGTGTGTGTGTGTGTGTGTGTGTGTGTAGGTGCAGGGGGCAGTGCATGGTGTGACAGCAGAGGAGTGTGAAGTGGCTCTGGAGACTCACAGCTGGAACATCCCTCAGGCAATATGCCAACTAAAGGTACACACATACAGACACACACACACACTCTCTCTCTAAGATCTCTCTCTTAGATCTATCTCTAACATCTCTCTCTCTCTCTAAGATCTCTCTCTAACATCTCTCTCTCTCTCTCTCTAAGATCTCTCTCTCTAACATCTCTCTCTCTGTCTCTCTCTTTTTAAGATCTCTCTCTCTCTAATATCTCTCTCTTTTTAAGATCTCTCTCTCTAACATCTCTCTTTCTAACACCTCTCTTTTTTTAAGATCTCTCTAACATCTCTCTTTTTTTAAGATCTCTCTCTCTAACATATCTCTCTCTGTCTCTCTCTTTTTAAGATCTCTCTAACATCTCTCTCTTTTTAAGATCTCTCTCTCTAACATCTCTCTCTCTGTCTCTCTCTTTTTAAGATCTCTCTCTCTCTCTCTAACATCTCTCTCTCTAACATATCTCTCTCTTTTTAAGTACTCTCTCTAACATCTCTCTCTCTAACATCTCTCTCTCTAACATCTCTCTCTCTAACATCTCTCTTTTTAAGTACTCTCTCTAACATCTCTCTCTCTAACATCTCTCTCTCTAACATCTCTCTCTCTAACATCTCTCTCTCTAACATCTCTCTTTTTAAGTACTCTAACATCTCTCTCTCTCTGTTATAGGTAGAACAGTTGTTTCGCCTGGGTCTGCGTTCTAGATCAGAGTGCCAGGTGGTTCTAGAGCGTTGCCAGTGGAACCTAGAACAGGCAAGCATCCTGCTTCTGGACTCTTATGGGAAAGTAGGCTGAGACAGACTCCAGAACTACTGACCTTTAACCCCACAGACCTAAACCTACAGACAGGAAACCACAGGCATTCCCCTATAATTACAGACATTTAACCCTACAGACCTAAACCTACAGACGGGAAACTACCGACATTACCCTATAATTACAGACCTTTAACCACAGACCTAAACCTACAAACTGGAAACTACAGACATTTCCCTGTAATTACAGACATTTAACCCTACAGACATAAACCTACAGACAGGAAGCTACAGACATTTTCCTATAATTGCAGACCTTTAACCACAGACCTAAACCTACAGACCGGAAACTACAGTCATCTCCCTATAATTACAGACCTTTAACCACAGACCTAAACCTACAGACCGGAAACTACAGTCATCTCCCTATAATTACAGACCTTTAACCACAGACCTAAACCTACAGACAGGCAACTACAGTCATCTCCCTATAATTACAGACCTTTAACCACAGACCTAAACCTACAGACAGGCAACTACAGTCATCTCCCTATAATTACAGACCTTTAACCACAGACCTAAACCTACAGACAGGCAACTACAGTCATCTCCCTATAATTACAGACATTTAACCCAACAGACCTAAACCTACAGACCGGAAACTACAGTCATCTCCCTATAATTACAGACCTTTAACCACAGACCTAAACCTACAGACAGGCAACTACAGCCATCTCCCTATAATTACAGACCTTTAACCACAGACCTAAACCTACAGACAGGCAACTACAGTCATCTCCCTATAATTACAGACATTTAACCCTACAGACCTAAACCTACAGACCGGAAACTACAGTCATCTCCCTATAATTACAGACCTTTAACCACAGACCTAAACCTACAGACAGGCAACTACAGTCATCTCCCTATAATTACAGACCTTTAACCACAGACCTAAACCTACAGACAGGCAACTACAGTCATCTCCCTATAATTACAGACCTTTAACCACAGACCTAAACCTACAGACAGGCAACTACAATCATCTCCCTATAATTACAGACCTTTAACCACAGACCTAAACCTACAGACCTAAACCTACAGACCAGCCCAGCTGTGTACTAGAGAACTCTGACAATCAGGTGAAGCTAGTAACGTTAGCTGACTGAGGGCGTGCCATAGAAATATACTTCATAGAACAGACATGGCTGAGTCCTACGAAGGGAAACACTGGACAAGCACACGACTGCATGCTCAGTAGTTAAGTTATTATATAGTTATATTATTTAGTTATTAATCATATATATATATATCATTGTTAGTATTACACAGTCGCTCACAGGGTCAAATATGAAGTCTGAATATTTATTGTTTGGATGTCTAGGGATTATTTATGTTGCTGTAATGACTTCATGCGTGTGTGTGTGTGTGTGTGTGTGTGTGTGTGTGTGTGTGTGTAAATACCTGCTGTAAATGCTGCCGATTGTACTGGTGATGATCTGCTGTGATCAGGGATATAAACCACATTCTGCTGTACCGGTAGCACTTTACATGACTTCAACACTGAGTCCACATGTATTGTCCTGCACGGATGTAACGTGTCATTGTAAAGTAGGATGATGTTGTATTGTAGATAATGTACTATTGTAATGTTAATATTACATGTGTGTGTGTGTGTGTGTGTGTGTGTGTGTGTGTGCGTGCATGGGTGTGAGAGTGTGTGTGTGCGTGTGCGTGCGTGCGTGCTGGCTCTTGCTGGTAGTGCTATAAACTTATGGTAGTAATATTGGCTGGAGGACAACAGATCTGTAATACAACACGTCTGATATTTTGTAATAAACTGATTTTTGGATCAACTCTGGATTATATTTTGGTTTCCTGCAGGACAACACACAGAATAACAAACAATCAACAAGACAATAGAGAAAGGGGGATGATGAGAGAGAGAGAACAAAGAAAAGGGTAAGAGAGAGAAAGAGAAGAGAAACAGTATGAGTTCGAGAGAGATTGAAGGAAAGAGAAAAAGGAGAAAGTGACTCATCCTTGAACTGGACAGAAATCGATGGGATCAAGTGGAGGGGAAAATGTCTTCCCTGAGGAAGGGAAGGAGAGAGGAGAGAGGGGGGAAGGAGAGAGGTTAGAGAAGAGAGGAAGAGGAGATGTCAAGGAGGAGGGAAGAAGGGGGAGAGGTTAGAGAAGAGAGGGGGGAAGGGGAGAGGTTAGAGAAGAGAGGGGGGAAGGGGAGAGGTTAGAGAAGAGAGGGGGGAAGGAGAGAGGTTAGAGAAGAGAGGGGGGAAGGAGAGAGGTTAGAGAAGAGAGGGGGGAAGGGGAGAGGTTAGAGAAGAGAGGGGGGAAGGAGAGAGGTTAGAGAAGAGAGGGGGGAAGGAGAGAGGTTAGAGAAGAGAGGGGGGAAGGGGAGAGGTTAGAGAAGAGAGGGGGGAAGAGGAGAGGTTAGAGAAGAGAGGGGGGAGGGAGAGAGGTTAGAGAAGAGAGGGGGGAAGGAGAGAGGTTAGAGAAGAGAGGGGGGAAGGAGAGAGGTTAGAGAAGAGAGGGGGGAAGGAGAGAGGAGAGAGGGGGGAAGCAGAGAGGTTAGAGAAGAGAGGGGGGAAGGAGAGAGGTTAGAGAAGAGGGGGGAAGGAGAAAGGTTAGAGAAGAGAGGAAGAGGAGATGTCAGGGAGGAGGGAAGAAGGGGGAGAGGGAGGAAGAGGAGGACTAGAAGTGAGGAGTGGAGGAGGGAAAAAGGGGGAGAGGGAGGAAGGCTTAATGGGGCTGGGTTTACCTCTACAGTTCTTGAAACCATCACAAACACCACCCGCATACAGACACCACACACACACACCACCCACACACACACCAAATGAGCGATGAGTAGCAGGTAAGATAGAAATGGTGAAGTAGTAATCGTTCTTAGTATATCTACTGCTGTACGTATCATTCTTAATATATATACTGCTGTACATATCATTCTTAGTATATCTACTGTACATATCATTCTTAGTATATCTACTGTACAGCTGTACTGTCACGATCGTTATGAGACGAATGAGTGGACCAAGGCGCAGCGTGGAAAAAATACATCTTCTTTTAATGAAGAAAAACAAACACTTATTAAACGAACAAAAACAAACGTGAAGCTAAAACGAACTAAGTGCACACATGCAACATAGAACATAGACAATTACCCACAATCACCTAAAGCCTATGGCTGCCTTAAATATGGCTCCCAATCAGAGACAACAATAAACAGCTGTCTCTGATTGAGAACCAAACCAGGCAACCATAGACTTTCCTAAACCTCTCTACTGAACACAACCCCATACACTATACAAAACCCCCTAAACAATACACACACCCTAAACTAGACAAAACACACAAACATCCCATGTCACACCCTGACCTAACTAAACTAATAAAGAAAATCAATATAACAGAGGCCAGGGTGTGACAGTACCCCCCCCAAAGGTGCGGACTCCGGCCGCAAAACCTGACACAGAAGGGGAGGGTCCGGGTGGGCCTTCCTATGGCGGCGGCTCGGGTGCGGGACGTGGACCCCCCTCCACCATAGTCACTGGCGGCTCTGGCGGATCCTGGCTGGCTGGCGACTCCGGCTGCTCACGGCTGGCTGGCGACTCCGGCTGCTCACGGCTGGCTGGCGACTCCGGCTGCTCACGGCTGGCTGGCGCCTCCGGCTGCTCACGGCTGACTGGCGGCTCCGGCGGATCCTGGCTGACTGGCGGCTCTGGCGGATCCTGGCTGGCTGGCGACTCCGGCTGCTCACGGCTGGCTGGCGCCTCCGGCTGCTCACGGCTGGCTGGCGCCTCCGGCTGCTCACGGCTGGCTGGCGCCTCCGGCTGCTCACGGCTGACTGGCGGCTCCGGCGGATCCTGGCTGACTGGCGGCTCCGGCGGATCCTGGCTGACTGGCGGCTCCGGCGGATCCTGGCTGGCTAGCGACTCCGGCTGCTCACGGCTGGCTGGCGCCTCCGGCTGCTCACGGCTGGCTGGCGCCTCCGGCTGCTCACGGCTGACTGGCGGCTCCGGCGGATCCTGGCTGACTGGCGGCTCCGGCGGATCCTGGCTGACTGGCGGCTCTGGCGGATCCTGGCTGACTGGCGGATCCTGGCTGACTGGCGGCTCTGGCGGATCCTGGCTGACTGGCGGCTCCTGGCTGACTGGCGGCTCCTGGCTGACTGGCGGCTCCTGGCTGACTGGCGGCTCCTGGCTGACTGGCGGCTCTGGCGGATCCTGGCTGACTGGCGGCTCTGGCGGATCCTGGCTGACTGGCGGCTCTGGCGGATCCTGACTGACGAACGGCTCTGACGGCTCGGGACAGACGGGCGGCTCTGACGGCGCTGGGCAGACGGATGGCTCTGACGGCGCTGGGCAGACGGATGGCTCAGATGGCGCTGGGCAGACGGATGGCTCAGATGGCGCTGGGCAGACGGATGGCTCAAATGGCGCTGGGCAGACGAGCAGTGCAGGCGGCGTTGGGCAGACGGCCGACTCTGACCTGCTGAGGCGCACAGTAGGCCTGGTGCGTGGTGCCGGAACTGGTGGTACCGGACTGGAGACACGCACCTCAAGGCTAGTGCGGGGAGAAGGAACAGGACATACTGGACCCTGGAGACGCACATTAGGCCTAGTGCGTGGTGCCGGAACTGGTGGTACCGGGCTGGGGACACGCCTCTCAGGGCTAGTGCGGGGAGAAGGAACAGGGCATACTGGACCCTGGAGACTTACATTAGGCCTAGTGCGTGGTGCCGGAACTGGTGGTACCGGGCTGGGGACACGCATCTCAGGGCTAGTGCGGGGAGCAGCAACAGGACGCACAGGACTCTGGAGGCGCACAGGAGGCTTGGTGCGTGGTACCGGAACTGGAGGTACTGGGCTGGAGACACGCTGCACAGGGCTAGTGCGTGGAGGACCATGCAGGCGTACTGGCTCCCTTGAGCACTGAGCCTGCCCAACCTTACCTGGTTGTATGCTCCCCGTAGCCCGACCAGTGCGGGGAGGTGGAATAACCCGCACTGGGCTATGTAGGCGAACCGGGGACACCATGCGTAAGGCTGGTGCCATGTATGCCGGCCCGAGGAGACGCTCTGGAGACCAGACGCGTTGAGCCGGCTTCATGGCACCTGGCTCAATGCCCAATCTAGCCCTGCCAGTGCGGGGAGGTGGAATAACCTGCACCGGGCTATGCACACGTACAGGAGACACCATGCGCTCTACCGCATAACACGGTGTCTGCCCGTACTCTCGCACTCCACGGTAAGCATAGGGAGTTGGCGCAGGTCTCCTACCTGACTTCGCCACACTCCCTTGTAGCCCCCCCCCAAGAAATGTTTGGGTTTTACTCACGGGCTTCCAGCCTTGCTTCCGTGCTGCCTCCTCATATCGCCTCCTCTCGGCTTTAGCTGCCTCCAGCTCTTCACGAGGGAGGCGATATTCTCCCGGTTGTGCCCAAGGTCCCTTACCATCCAGTATCTCCTCCCAAGTCCAAGAATCCTGTGTATATAGCTCCTGCTGCTGCTTTACACGCTGCTTGGTCCCGTTCTGGTGGGTAATTCTGTCACAATCGTTATGAGACGAATGAGTGGACCAAGGCGCAGCGTGGAAAAAAGACATCTTCTTTTAATGAAGAAAAACAAACACTTATTAAACGAACAAAAACAAACGTGAAGCTAAAACGAACTAAGTGCACACATGCAACATAGAACATAGACAATTACCCACAATCACCTAAAGCCTATGGCTGCCTTAAATATGGCTCCCAATCAGAGACAACAATAAACAGCTGTCTCTGATTGAGAACCAAGCCAGGCAACCATAGACTTTCCTAAACCTCTCTACTGAACACAACCCCATACACTATACAAAACCCCCTAAACAATACACACACCCTAAACTAGACAAAACACACAAACATCCCATGTCACACCCTGACCTAACTAAACTAATAAAGAAAATCAATATAACAGAGGCCAGGGTGTGACATGTACATGTCATTCTTGGTATATCTACTGCTGTACATATCATTCTTAGTATATCTAGGGTACTGCTGTACATATCATTATTGGTATATCTACTGCTGTACATATCATTCTTAGTATATCTAGGGTACTGCTGTACATATCATTAGTATATCTACTGTACTGCTGTACATATCATTCTTAGTATATCTACTGCTGTACATATCATTCTTAGTATATCTGCTGTACTGCTGTACGTATCATTCTTTGTATATCTACTGCTGTACTTATCATTCTTAGTATATCTAGGGTACTGCTGTACATATCATTAGTATATCTGCTGTACTGCTGTACGTATCATTCTTTGTATATCTACTGCTGTACTTATCATTCTTAGTATATCTACTGATGTACATGTAATTCTTAGTATATCTACTGTACTGCTGTACATATCATTCTTAGTATATCTACTGCTGTACATATCATTCATATCATTCTTAGTAAGTACAGATAGTAACGTTAGTATAAATCCCCCCGCACAGTCCCCGCAGCCGGACAACTTTCTCATGGCTTCTGGAGGGAAATGCTGTAGGAATGCTCAACTGGTGTCGCTCATTCAGCCGACAGAAACTTTCAACCGGTTTTCCCCATTAAGTAGCGAGTCGGAGTCTGAGGCCGAGTCTTCTCTTGTCTCTACTCCTCCCGTTACGGGGTCTGAGACGCCGAAGGCTCCCACCATTAGCTCTGACAAATTGAAAACCCTAGTCATTGGCGACTCCATTACCCGCAGTATTAGACTTAAAACGAATCACCCAGCGATCATACACTGTTTACCAGGGGGCAGGGCTACTGACGTTAAGGCTAATCTGAAGATGGTGCTGGCTAAAGCTAAAACTGGTGAGTGTAGAGAGTATAGAGATATTGTTATCCACGTCGGCACCAACGATGTTAGGATGAAACAGTCAGAGGTCACCAAGCGCAACATAGCTTCAGCGTGTAAATCAGCTAGAAAGATGTGTCGGCATCGAGTAATTGTCTCTGGCCCCCTCCCAGTTAGGGGGAGTGACGAGCTCTACAGCAGAGTCTCACAACTAAATCGCTGGTTGAAAACTGTTTTCTGCCCCTCCCAAAAGATAGAATTTGTAGATAATTGGCCCTCTTTCTGGGACTCACCCACAAACAGGACCAAGCCTGACCTGCTGAGGAGTGACGGACTCCATCCTAGCTGGAGGGGTGCTCTCATCTTATCTACCAACATAGACAGGGCTCTAACTCCTCTAGCTCCACAATGAAATAGGGTGCAGGCCAGGCAGCAGGCTGTTAGCCAACCTGCCAGCTTAGTGGAGTCTGCCACTAGCATAGTCAGTGTAGTCAGCTGAGCTATCCCCATTGAGACCGTGTCTGTGCCTCGACCTAGGTTGGGCAAAACTAAACATGGCGGTGTTCGCCTTAGCAATCTCATTAGGATAAAGACCTCCTCCATTCCTGCCATTATTGAAAGAGATCATGATACCTCACATCTCAAATTAGGGTTACTTAATGTTAGATCCCTCACTTCAAAGGCAGTTATAGTCAATGAACTAATCACTGATCATAATCTTGATGTGATTGGCCTGACTGAAACATGGCTTAAGCCTGATGAATTTACTGTGTTAAATGAGGCCTCACCTCCTGGTTACACTAGTGACCATATCCCCCGTGCATCCCGCAAAAGCGGAGGTGTTGCTAACATTTACGATAGCAAATTTCAATTTACAAAAAAAAAAATGACGTTTTCGTCTTTTGAGCTTCTAGTCATGAAATCTATGCAGCCTACTCAATCACTTTTTATAGCTACTGTTTACAGGCCTCCTGGGCCATATACAGCGTTCCTCTCTGAGTTCCCTGAATTCCTATCGGACCTTGTAGTCATAGCAGATCATATTCTAATTTTTGGTGATTTTAATATTCATATGGAGTATGAGTAAGTCCACAGACCCACTCCAAAAGGCTTTCGGAGCCATCATCGACTCAGTGGGTTTTGTCCAACATGTCTCTGGACCTACTCACTGCCACAGTCATACTCTGGACCTAGTTTTGTCTCATGGAATAAATGTTGTAGATCTTAATGTTTTTCCTCATAATCCTGGACTATCGGACCACCATTTTATTACGTTTGCAATCGCAACAAATAATCTGCTCAGACCCCAACCAAGGAGCATCAAAAGTCGTGCTATAAATTCTCAGACAACACAAAAATTCCTTGATGCCCTTCCAGACTCCTTCTGCCTACCCAAGGACGTCAGAGGACAAAAATCAGTTAACCACCTAACTGAGGAACTCAATTTAACCTTGCGCAATACCCCAGATGCAGTTGCACCCCTAAAAACGAAAAACATTTGTCATAAGAAACTAGCTCCCTGGTATACAGAAAATACCCGAGCTCTGAAGCAAGCTTCCAGAAAATTGGAACGGAAATGGCGCCACACCAAACTGGAAGTCTTCCGACTAGCTTGGAAAGACAGTACCGTGCAGTATCGAAGAGCCCTCACTGCTGCTCGATCATCCTACTTTTCCAACTTAATTGAGGAAAATAAGAACAATCCAAAATGTATTTTTGATACTGCAAAGCTAACTAAAAAGCAGCATTCCCCAAGAGAGGATGGCTTTCACTTCAGCAGTAATAAATTCATGAACTTCTTTGAGGAAAAGATCATGATCATTAGAAAGCAAATTACGGACTCCTCTTTAAATCTGCGTATTCCTCCAGGGCTTAGCTGTCCTGGATCTGCACAGCTCTGCCAGGGCCTGGGATCGGGAGAGACACTTAAGTGTTTTAGTACTATATCTCTTGACACAATGATGAAAATAATCATGGCCTCTAAACCGTCAAACTGCATATTGGACCCTATTCCAACTGAACAACGGAAAGAGCTGCTTCATGTGCTTGGCCCTCCTATGTTGAACATAATAAACGGCTCTCTATCCACCGGATGTGTACCAAACTCACTAAAAGTGGCAGTAATAAAGCCTCTCTTGAAAAAGCCAAACCTTGACCCGGAAAATTTAAAAAACTATCGGCCTATATCGAATCTTCCATTCCTCTCAAATTTTTTTGAAAAAGCTGTTGCGCAGCAACTCACTGCCTTCCTGAAGACAAACAATGTATACGAAATGCTTCAGTCTGGTTTTAGACCCCATCATAGCACTGAGACTGCACTTGTGAAGGTGGTAAATTACCTTTTAATGGCGTCAGACCGAGGCTCTGCATCTGTCCTCGTGCTACTAGACCTTAGTGCTGCCTTTGACACCATCGATCACCACATTCTTTTGGAGAGACTGGAAACCCAAATTGGTCTACACGGACAAGTTCTGGCCTGGTTTAGATCTTATCTGTCGGAAAGATATCAGTTTGTCTCTGTGAATGGTTTGTCCTCTGACAAATCAACTGTACATTTCGGTGTTCCTCAAGGTTCCGTTTTAGGACCACTATTGTTTTCACTATATATTTTACCTCTTGGGGATGTTATTCGAAAACATAATGTTAACTTTCACTGCTATGCGGATGACACACAGCTGTACATTTCAATGAAACATGGTGAAGCCCCAAAATTGCCCTCGCTAGAAGCCTGTGTTTCAGACATAAGGAAGTGGATGGCTGAAAACGTTCTACTTTTAAACTCGGACAAAACAGAGATGCTTGTTCTAGGTCCCAAGAAACAAAGAGATCTTCTGTTAAATCTGACAATTAATCTTGATGGTTGTAAAGTCGTCTCAAATAAAACTGTGAAGGACCTCGGCGTTACTCTTGACCCTGATCTCTCTTTTGACGAACATATCAAGACTGTTTCAAGGACAGCTTTTTTCCATCTACGTAACATTGCAAAAATCAGAAATTTTCTGTCCAAAAATGATGCAGAAAAATTAATCCATGCATTTGTTACTTCTAGGTTAGACTACTGCAATGCTCTACTTTCCGGCTACCCGGATAAAGCACTAAATAAACTTCAGTTAGTGCTAAATACGGCTGCTAGAATCCTGACTAGAACCAAGAAATTTGATCATATTACTCCAGTGCTAGCTTCCCTACACTGGCTTCCTGTTAAGGCAAGGGCTGATTTCAAGGTTTTACTGTTAACCTATAAAGCGTTACATGGGCTTGCTCCTACCTATCTTTCTGAGTTGGTCCTGCCGTACATACCTACACGTACGCTACGGTCACAAGACGCAGGCCTCCTAATTGTCCCTAGAATTTCTAAGCAAACAGCTGGAGGCAGGGCTTTCTCCTATAGATCTCCATTTTTATGGAACGGTCTGCCTACCCATGTGAGAGACGCAGACTCGGTCTCAACCTTTAAGTCTTTACTGAAGACTTATCTCTTCAGTAGGTCATATGATTGAGTGTAGTCTGGCCCAGGAGTGTGAAGGTGAACGGAAAGGCTCTGGAGCAACGAACCGCCCTTGCTGTCTCTGCCTGGCCGGTTCCCCTCTCTCCACTGGGATTCTCTGCCTCTAACCCTATTACAGGGGCTGAGTCACTGGCTTACTGGTGCTCTTTCATGCCGTCCCTAGGAGGGGTGCGTCACTTGAGTGGGTTGAGTTACTGACGTGATCTTCCTGTCTGGGTTGGCGCCCCCCCTTGGTTTGTGCTGTGGTGGAGATCTTTGTGGGCTATACTCGGCCTTGTCTCAGGATTGTAAGTTGGTGGTTGAAGATATCCTTCTAGTGGTGCGGGGGCTGTGCTTTGGCAAAGTGGGTGGGGTTATATCCTTCCTGTTTGGCCCTGTCCGGGGGTATCATCGGGTGGGGCCACAGTGTCTCCTGACCCCTCCTGTCTCAGCCTCCAGTATTTATGCTGCAGTAGTTTATGTGTCGGGGGGCTAGGGTCAGTTGGTTATATCTGGAGTACTTCTCCTGTCTTATCCAGTGTCCTGTGTGAATTTAAGTATGCTCTCTCTAATTCTCTCCTTCTCTCTTTCTTTCTCTCTCTCGGAGAACCTGAGCCCTAGGACCATACGTCAGGACTACCGGGCATGATGACTCCTTGCTGTCCCCAGTCCACCTGGCCTTGCTGCTGTTCCAGTTTCAACTGTTCTGCCTGCGGTTATGGAACCCCTACCTGTCCCAGACCTGCTGCTTTCAACTCTTAATGATCGGCTATGAAAAGCCAACTGACATTTATTCCTGATTATTATTTGACCATGCTTGTCATTTATGAACATTTTGAAAATCTTGGCTCTCTCTAATTCTCTCCTTCTCTCTTTCTTTCTCTCTCTCGGAGGACCTGAGCCCTAGGACCATACGTCAGGACTACCAGGCATGATGACTCCTTGCTGTCCCCAGTCCACCTGGCCTTGCTGCTATTCCAGTTTCAACTGTTCTGCCTGCGGTTATGGAACCCCTACCTGTCCCAGACCTGCTGTTTTCAACTCTTAATGATCGGCTATGAAAAGCCAACTGACATTTATTCCTGATTATTATTTGACCATGCTTGTCACTTATGAACATTTTGAACATCTTGGCCATGTTCTGTTATAATCTCCACCCGGCACAGCCAGAAGAGGACTGGCCACCCCTCATAGCCTGGTTCCTCTCTAGGTTTCTTCCTAGGTTTTGGCCTTTCTAGGGAGTTTTTCCTAGCCACCGTGCATCTACACCTGCATTGCTTGCTGTTTGGGGTTTTAGGCTGGGTTTCTGTACAGCACTTCGAGATATTAGCTGATGTACGAAGGGCTATATAAAATAAACTTGATTTGATTTGATTTGATAGTATATATACTGTACTGCTGTACATATCATTCTTAGTATATATACTGTACTGCTGTACATATCATTCTTAGTATATCTACTGCTGTACATATCATTCTTAGTATATCAAGGGTACTGCTGTACATATCATTCTTGGTATATCTACTGCTGTACATATCATTCTTATTATATCTAGGGTACTGCTGTACATATCATTCTTGGTATATCTACTGCTGTACATATCATTCTTAGTATATCTAGGGTACTGCTGTACATATCATTAGTATATCTACTGTACTGCTGTACATATCATTCTTAGTATATCTACTGCTGTACATATCATTCTTAGTATATATACTGCTGTACATATCATTTTTGGTATGTCTACTGTACTGCTATACATATCATTCTTAGTCTTCCTAGGTTTTGGCCTTTCTAGGGAGTTTTTCCTAGCCACCGTGCTTCTACACCTGCATTGCTTGCTGTTTGGGGTTTTAGGCTGGGTTTCTGTACAGCACTTCGAGATATTAGCTGATGTACGAAGGGCTATATAAAATAAACTTGATTTGATTTGATAGTATATATACTGTACTGCTGTACATATCATTCTTAGTATATATACTGTACTGCTGTACATATCATTCTTAGTATATCTACTGCTGTACATATCATTCTTAGTATATCTAGGGTACTGCTGTACATATCATTCTTGGTATATCTACTGCTGTACATATCATTCTTATTATATCTAGGGCACTGCTGTACATATCATTCTTGGTATATCTACTGCTGTACATATCATTCTTAGTATATCTAGGGTACTGCTGTACATATCATTAGTATATCTACTGTACTGCTGTACATATCATTCTTAGTATATCTACTGCTGTACATATCATTTTTGGTATGTCTACTGTACTGCTATACATATCATTCTTAGTATATCTACTGCTGTACATATCATTCTTAGTATATATACTGTACTGCTGTACATATCATTCTTAGTATATCTACTGTTGTACGTATCATTCTTAGTATATCTGCTGCTGTACATATCATTCTTAGTATATCTACTGTTGTACGTATCATTCTTAGTATATCTACTGCTGTACATATCATTCTTAGTAATATCTACTGTACTGCTGTACATATAATTCTTAGTATATATACTGCTGTACATATCATTCTTAGTCTATCTACTGCTGTACATGTCATTCTTAGTAATATCTACTTTACTGCCGTACATATCATTCTTAGTAATATCTACTGTACTGCTGTACATATCATTCTTAGTATATATACTGCTGTACATATCATTCTTAGTATATCTACTGCTGTACATGTCATTCTTAGTATATCTTGTGTAAACTCATCCGGTGTATATACGTATATATTGCGTTTGGATTAATTTGGGTTGTTAATTGGATTTCTTGTAAAAAAAAATAATAATAATACCTTGATTGTTTGTGTACTTGTTGGACATTTTACTGCATTGTTAGGAGCTAGTAACATAAGTATTTCGCTGCACCTGCTATATTATCTGCTAAACTATTTACGCGACCAATAAACATAGATTTTATTTGTTACGTTTCCCAGCAAGAAAACGAAAAATTGTCGCTCAAACAGGAGGAACTAACAAAGCATCACTGACAACAACCAAAACAAAGTGAAAGACACTTATGGGGTGTCCACTGAAAGTTGACTAACAACAACAACTGGGTCCTAAAAGACACCCACCCTGAGCGCCCACTAAATTTGCCCAAGAAGAGGCAAACAAAAGAAAAACCCACACCAAACGTAAAGACAGGAAGCAAAACAAAAAAAAACAGGGAAGATCAAATAAAGGATTGTTTTTCTAGAAATCAAATAGGGAGAGCCAACTAAAGGTGTTAACAGTCCACGTCTCTCAAGACCACTGGAGCACAAATGTCTTGTGGCCATTTTAGAGATGTGGCGATCCGTTCAAACAGAGTCAAATATACATCCAGCTCCTTTTTATTGAAAGGCGGTACAAGTCGGCTGTTCCGACCAAGATCAAACTCTGCTGAGGGTGCAGGACGGCCTGACTGGATTCAGAGTGCTTCCAGATCTATCTCTTACTCGAATGGCATGCTCACTTTCCTTGTTCCCTTTCCTTGTGCTCAAGCGCTAATTTCTGTCGTTACTATTTTGCCTTTAGTTCTACCAATCGCAGTTGCACGTCAATGAGGTGTACTCTACCACCCGTAGGAACTTTTCATCAGCCTCCCTCTCCGGGAGGATCTCCTCCTCCACCAAAGCAGTGTAAACTATATCTTTGACTACTGCTTTCAAATCAGCATGTGCAACTTTGATATCATAATGATTCGCCTTCGTACATTTATATAGCATGTCCCATGTAGGGGTTTTCCACAAATGCTTCCAACTTAAAGTCCATGTTTAAAAATAAAAATAAATATTAGCCTGTGTGTTTATGCAACCTTGAAAATGCTTCCACCAATCTTATAACCCCTCTGGGTGGATGTCAGTCACCCTGAAGAAGGCACAGTGATGCAGAAACATTGGTGATTTACCCAATAAATTATTGGGAGTTTATATATAGAGTGTGTGACTGTCTTTATTTTATAGCTTATAGTTTTTTCGCCGTTAGTCAGCACCTCTACATCAAATAATTTTCTCTGGGTGTGCGCCAGTTCATGTTTTTTATGTGGCAGAAACTCTACCACAGAAGTGTAATGTTGAACACTCCTAATCTGGGATGGCAGAGCTTCAGAGTAGGTGACTTATAGAGACCACTATACTCATGGGAAACAAGATCCCAGACGAGCCCCCATTTTGTTACGTTCCCCACCAAATAGTCCCTCTCATCTCTCCATTTCTCACCTTTTTGTACTTGTCCCTTGTCAGTAGGGACAGTCCTCTGATGCTTCAGCTCTAAGTGTGTGTGTGTGTGTGTGTGTGTGTGTGTGTGTGTGTGTGTGTGTGTGTGTGTGTGTGTGTGTGTGTGTGTGTGTGTGTGTGTGTGTGTGTGTGTGTGTGTGTGTCAGTGTTTGTGATTGGGATATATGTGTGTAATGGTGTGTGTAAATGGATACAGATGTGTCTCTGACTTCAGCCCCTCACTCACTCACAGCTCAACCAGTCCCTTGACAAGGGGAGGATAGAGGGGTGAGGGAGAGAGAAAACAAGAAGATAATTACTTGACACATTGGAAAGAAATAAGCAAAATACTAAGCAAACTAGAATGGTACGTGCCCCACAACAGAGAGTACACAGTGGCAGAATACCTGACCACTGTGAGTGATTGACCCAAAATTAAGGAAATCTTTGACTATATATAGCCTTGCTATTGAGAAAGGTCGCCGTAGGCAGACCTGGCTCTTAAGGCTCTCAAGAGTAGACAGGCTATGTGCACACTGCCCACAAAATGAGGTGGAAACTGAGCTGCACTTCCTAACCTCCTGCCAAATGTATGACCATATTAGAGACACATACAGTGCATTCAGAAAATATTCAGACCCCTTGACTTTTTCTTTTTTTACGTTACAGCCTTATTCTAAAATGGACTAAATAGTTTTTTTCCCCCTCATCAATCTACACACAATACCCCATAATGACAAAGTCAAAACAGGTTTTTAGAAATGTTTACAAATGTATTAAAAATAAAAAACTGAAATATCACATTTACATAAGTATTCAGAATCTTTACTCAGTACTTTGTTGAAGCACCTTGGCCGCGAGTACAGCCTCGAGTCTTCTGGGTAGGACACTACAAGCTTGGCACACCTGTATTTGGGGAGTTTTTCCCATTCTTCTGTTCAGATCCTCTCATGTCTGATGTGTCTTTCTTATTTTGGAAATTTTGTGAGTGTAATGTTTACTGTTATTTTGATTGTTTATTTCACTTTTGTTTATTATCTACTTCACTTGCTTTGGCAATGTTAACATATGTTTCCCAAGCCAATAAAGCCCTTAAATTGAAATGAAATTGAGAGAGAGAGGGAGGAGAGAGAGAGAGAGGGGAGAGGGAGGATAGAGAGAGAGAGATACTCTTAATAACAGTAAATGCAGGTCCTTCACCAGCCTGTGTCTCTCTCTCTCTATCCTCCCTCTCTCTCCCTCCCCTCTCTATATCCTCCCTCTCGCTCTCCCTCCCTCCCTTCCCCTCTCCCTCCCTTCTCTCTCTCTATCTTCCCTCTTTCTCTCTCCATTTATTTCCACAGTGCTGTATTAGCAGGACAGCTAAAGGACAATGTTACCAGAGACACAAACATGATAACAGCTGGTGATCTTTTTATTTTTCTCCTTCTCTGTCACTTTGTCTCCTCCCTCTCTCTTTCTCTCTTTTATTTGATCTTTCTTTTTATCTCTGACCCTGAGTTCCAGGTAGAACAGCAAAGACAACAGTCTAGAAGAGGTGTGTGTGCGTCCGTACGCATTAACTTCTTTGGGACTGGGGGGCAGTATTGAGTAGCTTGGATAAAAAGGTGCCCAGAGTAAACTGCCTGCTACTCAGGTCCAAAAGCTAGAATATGCATATCATTACTATATTTGGATAGAAAACACTCTGAAGTTTCTAAAACTGTTTGAATGATGTCTGTGAGTATAACCTGAGAAAAAAATCCAACCAGGAAGTGGGAAATCTGAGGTTTGTAGTTTTTCAAGTCATTGCCTATCGAATATACAGTGTCTATGGGGTCATATTGCACTTCCTAAGGCTTCCACTAGATGTCAACTGTCTTTAGAACCTTGTTTCAGGCTTCTACTGTGAAGGGGGAGAGATTGAGAGCTGTTTGAGTCAGGTGTCTGGCAGAGTGCCATGAGCTAAATCATGCGCACGGCCGTGAGAGGTAGCTGCGTTCCTTTTCATTTCTAAAGACAAAGGAATTGTCCGGTTGAAACGTTATTGAAGATTTATGATAAAAACATCCTAAAGATTGATTCTATACAGTTTCTACGAACTGTAATATAACTTTTTGGACTTTTCGTCTGAACTTTCGCCTGGACTTGCCCACGCCTCGTGAGTTTGGATTTGTGAACTAAACGCGCGAACAAAAAGGATGTATTTGGACATAAATGATGGACTTTATCGAACAAAACAAACATTTATTGTGGAACTGGGATTCCTGGGAGTGCATTCCGATCAAGATCATCAAAGGTAAGTGAATATTTATAACGCTATTTCTGACTTTTCTTACACCTCTCCTTCTTTGGAAAATGGCTGTATGTTTTTCTGTGACTAGCGCTGACCTAACATAATCGCAAGGTGTGCTTTCGCCGTAAAGCCTTTTTGAAATCTGACACAGCGGTTGCATTAAGAAGAAGTTTATCTATATTTCCATACATAAAACTTGTATCTTTTATCAATGTTTATTATGAGTATTTCTGTAATTTGATGTGGCTCTCTGCACTTTCACCGGATGTTTGTTTGAGACAATGCATTTCTGAACATAACACACCAATTTCAAATGAGGTTTTTGGACATAAAGTTTAACTTTATCGAACAAAACACACATTTATTGTGTAACATGAAGTCCTGTGAGTGCCATCTGACGAAGATCATCAAAGGTTAGTGATTAATTTAATTGCTATTTCTGACTATTTGAGCCCTCTCCTTGGCTGGAAAATGGCTGTATGGTTTTCTGTGACTAGGTGCTGACCTAACATAATCGTTTGGTGTGCTTTCGCCGTAAAGCCTATTTGAAATTGGACACGGTGGCTGGATTTACAAGAAGTTTATCTTTAAAATGGTGTAAAATACTTGTAAGTTTGAGGAATTTTAATTATGGGATTTCTGTTGTTTTGAATTTGGCGCCCTGCAATTTCACTGGCTGTTGGCGAGCGCTAGCATCCCACATATCCCAGAGAAGTTAATCAGTCTCCATCATTATGACCTTGAGCTTGCCATGATCCCTCATCCTTAAAACACACAGAGACGAGTGCGCTCTCTCTTTGAATATTAGCAGAGCAATGTGATGTGGAAGTACATGGTATGAACCCAGGTCATCACAAGACTGTGTTAACTCCCTGAGCTAAAGGGTATTAGCTTTGGGAGCTAACACAAGTCTTGAAAATAACAACTCACTCTGCCCTGATAAATGTGTGTGTGTGCATGTGCTTGTGCGTTTCTGTGTTTCCAGCCCAATAGCATTGATTTCCCAGTGCTCTGACAGTGAATTACATTGGCGGACCTAACCCAATCAGAATAATCTCTCTAGCTACTGCTTTCTATTGCCCCCGAATTTGTTCAACATTTTTTCCCTTATAATAATAACTAGAGGAAGTCGGATCAGAAATCACTGTTTCAGAGAATCAAAAATCTGGCTTTGATACGTCCATCAAACTTCCTGCCTGAAAGGTGCTGTCCAATGTGCTGAAATGTGTAGGCTACATCACATCGACCAAGTATCTGTCGTCTATGTAGGTACAGTATGTTTTCTTTGAAGAACAACAGGTTGGTGGGAACCCCAATTCATTAGAGAGGAGAATGAATATGGCAGGTTTGGAGAGAAGCATTTCCAGTTTCCTGTTTTGTTGAAAGGATATATCAACAACAAACACCAGTTTTATGAATAAAACACAGAGGAGGAAGAGAGACATATCATTTTCTCTCTTATCAGCGTTGGGCCAGTAACTAAGGTCGCTGGTTCGAATACCTGAGCCGACAAGGTGGAAAATCTGTAGATGTTCCCTTAAGCAAGACACTTAACCCTAATTTGCTCCAGGGGCGCCATACTACTCAACAAATATGGCTGACCCTGTAAAATAACATATTGCACTGCACCTATTCGTGTATGTGACAATGAAACATCATTATTATTATTATTATTATTATTATTAAATGACTACTTATGCTGCCATGTGCCCCCTTTTCCAACCAATCATTTCCCTTACACTCTCTTGCATCAGGATATGTAACGTCACACCTTTAAAAGCGCGAGCAGACTCCCGGTGGCCGGCAGAGCAAGATGACCTCCGAGTACACACGGTGGACCACGGGGAGGGAAAAACACACACACATCCTTCACAGAGAGTTAACTGAACTTTACGCAGCCAGTCGGTGAGCGGGGCGCAGGAGAGGACTGTGGTTTCTACCCAGTAGAATTCGGAGTTGCTTCACCTGATGAAGAGATGTTGTTTTTCAGCTAACAGCGAACGGACATTCACTTTTTTAGTGGTGTCTCTCCAGCCCATATAGCAGAGTTGGATGTGAGTAAACACTACAATGTTTCACGCGGCTGTTTGTGCTCCTCTCGTGATGGGCTGACAGAGACAGAGAGACCAAACCAAATGGATTATCTTTCCTCCAAACTCCACCGGCCACCTGTAGAGTAACTAACGGGCCGGTATGATAGTGTCTAACGTTAGTCTGAGCTGCGGCGTGAGCTGCCCATGGGGAGTCAGTGACGGTAAGACGGTGGTCACGCAGGGAGGAGGCTCAGGTTCTCTGAGTCCTACGGGACATCTCGTGGTGGCAGTGTGTCTGGGGTTCATAGGTACATTCGGTTTCCTCAACAACCTCCTGGTGTTAACGTTATTCTGCCGGTACCATACGCTGCGCTCGCCCATCAACGTCCTGCTGTTGAGTGTGTGTGTTTCGGACCTGCTGGTCTGCGTGCTCGGAACACCGTTCAGCTTCGCCGCTGCCACGCAGGGCAGGTGGCTGATCGGTAGGGCCGGATGCGTCTGGTATGGCTTCATCAACTCCTGTTTGGGTGAGTAGCCTAGTGTGGGTGTGTGTGCCATATTTATCGACTAAACTTAGCCTACCACAACCCCAAACCTTAACCAATTGAAATAATTTCCTTTTGCCAACAAACGCAGCTCAGATGAAAGTATTCACTAAATGTGTTTGATATCAGTTTGCAAACAATGTAATTCAATGGAGTAAATAAAGCCGCATACAAACTTGGTCTTTTTTTTCTTGAGTAAGGCAGCTCCAAAATGCAGGTGTTTCAGCGTAGCTCAGTGCTTTCTGTGGTGGTGGGGTGGAAAATACGGGAACGTAGGGGTTGGTAATGTTCTCTAGTTGCGCTGTGATTGGCTCACTGTTCTGTCACTCTTGGGGACACTAAGTCACTGCCAAATGTAAGGGTAGAGCTCACAAATTCAAGCCCCATGGGTGCTGCCATAGAGTTACATTAGTAGTGCCCATCCAAGAAAGCTCAAGGTCATTGCCCACAGTTGAAAATGACGTCAAACCACGTTATATCTACAGTAGCTTTGATTGGACTGATCTGATCATGTCAACATCATACTTTAAAAATCTTAGTTTGTAAGCTAGCAGTCATCATCATGAATCAAGTCGACAATCTACTGGCAAATCCTTTATAATCCTTGTCATATGAAGATAAATAATGAAGAGAAATTATAGATAAAATGTATCGGTGCTCATAGGCCATTGGACATAAACATTAAACAACAAGTTGGAAATCGCAAATTCAACAATGAGTGGTTTGGAAGGAATCAGTGGCTAACTGCCATCACTAGCCTACTATTCAGTGGATGGGTCCCGAGTCTGGGTTTAAGGGTCTCTTTTCATAGTTTAAAATGATAAACATTCAACATTGGCCGTGCTGTCAATCCAGCATGACTTCTGCCGCGCTCAAAATAATTGGAAACTCAGGACTTGAAAATCTGACTTCAGTGAGTTCAAGACAACTGGGAACTCGGAAGTTTTTTTGAAAGGTCATCCAACTCGGAATCGCAAGTTGGGAACTAGGCCTCTCTCTAGAGCTCGAGCTTAAGATCACTGACGTCATCATGATTCGACCTTGTTTTTTTTACGAGTTCCCAGTTGTTTTGAATGCACCATAAATCCAGAGAATGCCAGACTTTTATAACAAAGTTTGATGACACAATTTGCCCACGAAAGACCGCCACTCCACTGTCCTGTTCAAGTGAGCACACCACAACAAGGTGAGTCCAAAAATGTCTTGTATACTGCTGCAAAATAATGTAATATGCCAGGGAGATATGTATACTGTAGCTAAGAAATTAATTCTAAGTGTATGTTATGTTGTGGGCTCCCGAGTGGCGCAGCGGTCTGAGGGATTGCATCTCAGTGCTTGAGGCGTCACTACAGACACCCTGGTTCGAATCCAGGCTGTTTCACAACCAGCTGTGTTTGGGAGTCCCATAGGACGGCACACAATTGGCCTAGCGTTGTTTGGCCGGTGTAGACCATCATTGTAAATAACTATTTGTTCTTAACTGACTTACCTAGTTAAATAAAAATAAATAGTAAGTTGTTAGTAGCCAATGTGCCTCACCCTAATAATTTGGTCCCTTTCCCCCTCTTAATTTTGCCTACTGTTCTGAAATGTTGTAAGAGCTTTCATTGTCAGCTTATATGCCCCTTTTATGTATCCTACTGTTCTGACTTGGTGTACAGGGAGAATACTGTAAGAACGGCCCATGTTCTGAATTCTGTCGCTGTACATTTCAAAAGTGCTGAACAAATAGTTATATTGACTACGTCCGTCCTAGCTCGTTCATTAATGTCTTAATCAAAATAACGGATGGCCTCTTATCCACTCGTCATCCCCTTATGCCGTAGTTTGTACATCTCAAATTTCAGTAGAAACCACATTTATTTAAGCAAGTCAGCCATGTTTTTTTAAAAGGCAGTAAATGAGGCTGAATGTTCAGCAGAGCTGCATCAGAACTTTTGTCGGGATCTTGAGTCAGATTTTCTCAATGAACTTCAATAGTGGCCTAAAGTGATTAAAGATACAAATAATTAATTTTGGGATTTAAATCTCCCTCTTACTCTCCAGACACTTGTGCGTGTGTTCCAGGTATCGTGTCTCTGATCTCCCTGGCAGTGCTGTCCTATGAGCGTTGCTGTACCATGCTGTGTCGGATGCAGGCGGATGGTACTGACTTCGGTACAGCGGTGGCCGGAGTGTGTTTCTCCTGGGTCTACGCCCTGGCCTGGACACTGCCCCCGCTGCTGGGCTGGAGCAGCTATGGCCCCGAGGGACCAGGTGTGTGTGTGTGTGTGTGTGTGTGTGTGAAGGTGCAATAAGAAGTCTTCCATTCAAAGAAAAGCTGTTGGCATATGGAACTACAGTATTTATTACCTAGTAACAGTATTCATAGTAAACGTATTCATAGTAACATTATTTATAGTTACAGTCTTCATAGTAACAGTATTCATAGTAGCAGTAACAGTGTTCATAGTAAAAGTATTTATAGTTAAAGTATTCATAGTAACACAAACAGTATTCATAGTAACAGTATTCATAGCAACAGTAACAGTATTCATAGCAATAGTATTCATAGTAACAGTAATGGTATTCATAGTAACATTATGCATAGTAACAGTAACAGTATTCATAGTAACAAAAACAGTATTCATAGTAACAGTAGTCATAGTAACATTAACAGTATTCATAGTAATATTAACAGTATTCATAGTAACAGTAACAGTATTCATAGTAACAGTACTTATAGTAACAGTAACAGTATTCATAGTAGCAGTATTTATAGTAACAGTAAAAGTATTCATAGTAAAAGTATTCATAGTAACAGTATTCATAGTAACCGCAACAGTATTCATAGTAACAGTATTCATATTGACAGTGTGTATTGTTGTACTGTGTTCTAGGAACCACCTGTTCAGTGGACTGGAGGACCCAGACACCCAACAACATCTCCTACATCGTTTGTCTGTTCACCTTCTGTCTGTTACTGCCTTTCTCTGTCATAATGTACAGCTACGGCAAGCTGCTCAGCGCTATCAAACAGGTAACTAACCCCCGACCTCTGACCTATTCTAACCCTTCAATCAGTTTACAGTTTAGAGAGTTGAGTTTAGCGCTAAGTGCCTGGAGTTTAGAGCTAAGTGCCTGGAGTTTAGAGCTAAGTGCCTGGAGTTTAGAGCTAAGTGCCTGGGGTTTGTGTAACGGTAGCACCACCACTTGCTGAACACATACTCTCCATGTATGTGTCAAATCCTCACCCCACTACTATTTTGACACACACTTCTCTCCTTCTCTTCTCACCAAAAATGTTATTTCCCCATGCTTATTAAAAGAGTTTAGAGCTTAGAGAGATGTGACAGTTTAGTTGAAAAGAACATCTAGCCGTCTGAGCGTTTAGCCTGGATACCATCACCCACTGTGGACTTCATGATGATAGTTAAGGTTCTGAATCACGACAGGCAGTACAGATGCTTCTCAGTCCAGGACTTGTATTATCTTCATCACCACCACATGTAGTAATCACACAGACATCATCTTCTTTTACATTAGGAATGGAACTTGTGGTTCTGATATGGAGGACCAAAGCTGCCATAATTAGAATTAAATTAATAAATAAATACATGCACACGTAATTAGATAAATAAATACATGGATGAATGATTTCACACATAAATAGATAAATACTCATTTAAAAAAAATATCCCACATTCTTTAATTTTATTCATATATATTATTTATGTATGTTTTCCTCCAGTATGATAATAAAGGGGTGTCAAGCAAACGTATGTGGGTGGTATCTAACACACCACTGATTGATCAATGCCATGGCGTGATGATCGATTACATTTGCCTGGGCTGCATTCAGTATGACAGAACGTGTTCAAAGTTTAAAGGCCATGTTTCACATAGCTGCACAGCTATTTTCAGGTCTCTCCAGAGATGTTCGATCGGGTTCAAGTCTGGGCTCTGGCTGCGCCACTCAAGGACATTCAGAGACTTGTCCAGAAGCCACTCCTGCGTTGTCTTGGTGGTGTGCTTAGGGTCGTTGTCCTGTTGGAAGGTGAACCTTCGCCCCAGTCTGAGGTCCTGAGCACTCTGGAGCAGATTTTCATGAAGGATCTCTCTGTACTTTGCTCCGTTCATCTTTCCATCGATCCTGGCTAGTCTCCGAGTCTCTGCCACTAAAAACATCCCCACAGCATGATGTTGCCACCACCATGCTTACCGTAGGGATGGTGCCAGGTTTCTGTACTGCAGAGATGGTTGTCCTTCTGGAAGGTTTTCCCATCTCCACAGATGAACTCTAGAGCTCTGTCAGAGTGACCATCGGGTTCTTGTTCACCTCCCTGACCAAGGCCCTTCTCCCCCGATTGCTCACTTTCAATGCTGCAGACATTTTTTGGTACCCTTCCCCAGATCTGTGCCTCGACACAATCCTGTCTCGGAGCTCTACAAACAACTCCTTCGACCTCATGGCTTGGTTTTTGCTCTGACATGCACTGTCAACTGTGCGACCTTATATAGACAGGTTTGTGCCTTTCTAAATCATGTCCAATCAATTGAATTTACCACAAGTGGACTCCAATGAAGTTGTAGAAACATCTCAAGGATCTCTAGACCCTTTGGTATAAGACTCAGAATAGAGCTCAGGTGCATCTTGTTTCCAGGTAAGACCCTTGCGTCCAGTACAACTGAAGGCCACAGTCCTCAGTCTGGCAGCTTGAAGATGTGGCACCATCCAAGCCCATGTCACAGCATGCAGCCGCCTGATAGAGAGATTACAATAAATGCATTATGTACCTTTCATCACCAAAGCTGTGTTAGCATTTACTGCACATGTTGCTGAACAATTCAACCCTTTTGTTAGTCATTGATATATGGAAATTCACATACAATATTTAGTTCTGTCACCATAGTCCCCTCGCTGCTGGCCAAGACATCTATCAGAGACAACTGTTTATCGTTGTCTCTGATTGGGAACCATATTTAGGCAGCCATATTCCTTGAGTATTTCGTGGGTGATTGTCCTTGTTTAGTTGCCTATGAGCACTACGTTGGCTTCACGTTTCGTTTTGTTGTTTTTGTGAGTTTGTTAAGTGTTCTTCGTTGAATAAATAGAAGAATGGATTCATATCACGCTGCGCCTTGGTCCACTCCTTTAAACGGCCGTGACAGCTATAGTTCATGAACAGCATTCTTACATAGGTATTCCTCTGTCCAGAAGGGATCGGGCAGTGTGCAGTGCGATGACAATTGCATTGTCTGTGGATCTATTGGGGCGGTATGCAAATTGAAGTGGGTCAAGGGTGTCGGGTAAGGTAGAGGTGATATGATCCATAACTAGCCTCTGCGTAATGAGGAAGTAGGGAAAAAATGTAAACTTCTAACTATTTCTGGTCTAGTGACCGATTAAAATGGTGTCCGACTTGAAAAAATCTAAATATACACATTGAACATTCATATTGCAATGTACAGCTTTACCTATGGATCTTGAGTCCATGATTTTGGGTATCAGCCTACTCATATATATAAATTCATATACAGTGGGGAGAACAAGTATTTGATACACTGCCGATTTTGCAGGTTTTCCTACTTACAAAGCATGTAGATGTCTGTAATTTTTATCATAGGTACACTTCAACTGTGAGAGACGGAATCTAAAACAAAAATACAGAAAATCACACTGTATGATTTTTAAGTAATTTTTAAGTAAGTAATTACTTTTACTTAAGTAATTTTTAAGTAAGTAATTAATTTGCAGCTTCAGCTTCAGAAATCTGTTCCAAAGTATTCCCACGTATAATAGAGAGATATGTGATCTTTTCCAATGTAAGCAAGGTTTGAAATTATTATGTTTTTGTCAAATAGTGTATCTGTGGCGCAGTGGTCTAAGGCACTGCATCGCAGTGCTAGCTGTGCCACTAGAGATTCTGGTTTCGAGCCCAGGCTCTGTCGCAGCCGTTCGCGACCGGGAGGCTCATGGGGCGGCGCACAATTGGCCCAGTCGTCCGTGTTAGGGAGGGTGTGGCCGGCAGGGATATCCTTGTCTCATCGCACACTAGCGACTCCTGTGGCGGGCAGGGCGCAGTGCACGCTGACACGGTTGCCAGGTGTACGGTGTTTCCTCCGACACATTGGTGCGGCTGGCTTCCGGGTTGGATGGGCATTGTGTCAAGAAGCAGTTGGTTGGGATGTGTTTCGGAGGATGCAAGGCTCTCAACCTTCGCCTCTCCCGAGTCCGTACGGGAGTTGCAGCGATGAGACAAGACTAACTACTACCACTTGGATACCACAAAAATTGGGGAGAAAAAAGGGGGTGAAAAAAAATACAAAAATTAAAAATAGTGTAACTGTTTGGACTTCTTGCGGTCAATATGCAATATGCCAATTATTTGTAGTGTTCCGGCCCCCTGACCATCTGCTTAATAAATAATTGGCCCATGGCTTAATCTAGTTGATGATCCCAAATCGCTATACAATAACCATCTCTAAATAACACTATCTTCTGTATGAATACTTGTGCAATCAATTTGAAACTGGCACTCAATGTAAACAACATGGAGTATCTGAAATATATTTAAACTGCAGAATAGCAACAGTGCTATATAATACAGCTACACATGTAACAGAGTAACTAAAGATCATTAATTGTCGTCGATCATCAACCCCAAAACTTACTTTCTTGGATGCACGCACAATCTTCCTTAAGAAGAGTACAGGATGAAGTAATTTGAGGATTCCTGGGGATTGAGGTTGTTAGGGAGACTTCTGAGGCTCATTAATGTATAGACTTTAACTAGCTTGTTTTTCTATCTAAAATGAGAATGTGTTAACAAGTTAGACTTTAACTATGTGTGTGTGTGTGTGTGTGTGTCTTCCCTCCAGGTGAGCAATGTGAGCACGGTGGTAACCCGTCGTCGTGAGCAACGTGTGCTGGTGATGGTGGTAACCATGGTCGCGTGTTACCTGTTGTGTTGGCTGCCGTACGGTGTAGCGGCCCTGCTGTCGACCTTTGGCCCTCACGACCTTTTGACCCCTGAGGTCACCATAGTCCCCTCGCTGCTGGCCAAGACATCTACAGTCATCAACCCTGTTATATACATCTATATGAACAGACAGGTACACACACTCACACACACACACTCTCACTCACACACACACCCTGAACTCCTGTGTGGCGTTGTCAGTCTTCAGTTCCTCCCAGCCGTATCCATGGTGGCAGTTAGTTGAGAGGAGCTGAAGACTTAAAAGGCTGCACGGACTGCCACAGAGAGCGTGTGTGTTGTCTGTAAAATAACCTGCAACCAGTAAGGCTGCACGGACTGCCACAGAGAGCGTGTGTGTTGTCTGTAAAATAACCTGCAACCAGTAAGGCTGCACGGACTGCCACAGAGAGCGTGTGTGTTGTCTGTAAAATAACCTGCAACCAGTAAGGCTGCACGGACTGCCACAGAGAGCGTGTGTGTTGTCTGTAAAATAACCTGCAACCAGTAAGGCTGCACGGACTGCCACAGAGAGCGTGTGTGTTGTCTGTAAAATAACCTGCAACCAGTGCCTGTGTTTTGAAAGTATCCCTGCGACCAAAGACAACGTGCCCTATCGCACGCACCCATTCACAACAATGTAGAGACGCAGGTTGTTCATCAGCAGATACTACATCCCAACACAACCACCACATAACGTTGTCTCAGCGTTGAGGTCTGATTTGTCCTGGGTAAAATGTAGTAGACTCCAAGTATACGTGTGGAACTGGAAAGTATACTAAGTACACTATGTTTATTCAGGTGCTGCTTGTATGTTGTGCGTGTTAGTGTATGTACTGTGTATGTGTCTTTGCGTGGCCGTGCATGTGTGTGTGTGTGTGGTGGGGGGGGGGGGGGGGGGGGGGGGGGGGGGGGGGGGGGGGGGGGGGGGGGGGGGGGGGGGGGGGGGGGGGGGGGGGGGGGGGGGGGGGGGGGGGGGGGGGGGGGGGGGGGGGGGGGGGGGGGGGGGGGGGGGGGGGGTGGGGGGGGGGGGGGGGGGGGGGGGGGGGGGGGGGGGGGGGGTGGGTTTGAGAGAGCGAGAGAGAGAAAGGTGTGGGTGTGTACTTGGATGATACAATAATGCTAGATTAAATTTGATTTGAAAATTCTCCCGTCCCTTGATACCTAGCATTAGCATAATATAATAATTTTCACCGATCCAAACACACTCTGTGATGTGCTCTGACTCTTTGATTTGACCCTCATATCAGTTCTCAATGCAGCAATCAATGTGTGCATGCGTGATTACTTGTGTGCATTTCTGTGTTCATGCAATATTGGTGTGCATGTGTTTCTCTCTCCCCCTCTCGCCATCTCTCTCCATCTCTCCCTCTCTCTCTCCATCTCTCCCTCTCTCTCATCTCTCTCTCTCCCTCTCTCACCCTCTCCATGTCTCCTTCTCCCTCTCTCTCTGTCTCTCTGTCTCTCTGTCTCTCTCTCTCTCTCTCTCTCTCAGTATAGTGTTGCACAATGAAATCTCCAATGAAAACTAATATAGACAGAGAGTGTGGCAGTGATGATATGAGCAGGGATATGACAGGCCCTGACTTATGGGACCCAATCATATTACATTTGACTGATGGCCCTTTGGGATCTAGAATAATCTGACCAGACAACAACACACACAGAGTTCTTATGACAGGCTGATAAAGGCTAAATAATTGCAGATAAGGATGTGAAGACTGTTTAGTGGCTGAAACACAGCTGACTGCATTGACGTGTGTGTGTGTGTGTGTGTGTGTGTGTGTGTGTGTGTGTGTAGTTCTACAGGTGTTTCAAGGCTTTGCTAAGATGTTCTACTCCTGACCGAAGCTCCAGTTTGAAGGCGCCGTCACCGGCGACCAAAACACTCGGGGCCGTTCGCAATGGAAACGGACACGACGTGCCGGTTGTTTTGGCGTCAGTAGGCCCTCCCACTCCGACTGACTCTGCCAACAGTTCCTTAGTGGTAGCGGATGACCTGCCACCGTCACCTCCCAAAATCCCCCCCCCTGTCCAAACCACGCCCCCTCTCCAAATCCCTCCCCCTGTCCAAACAACGCCCACTGCCAAACCAAGACTGACCCTCATAGCTCACTACAATGGATAGAGAGAGAAAGGCTTTGTGTTCCCAAGACATAATGTACTTTAGGAGTAAGAAGGAGATACGTCATGGTAAGATGGAGGTCTCTCTGAGGAGTAGTCATTTGAAGCTGTGCAGTAGGTGGTTTTGTTCTTATCAATGTGAATGATCAGAAGTCTGACAGATCTGTTAGAGGTGAGGATAAAGTCCCCAGGAGTCTTACTATAATCTCACACACACACACACACACACACACACACACACACACACACACACACACACACACACACACACACACAGTAACCAGTGGAATAATTTGTAAATGAATTGTTGATTCGATCAATGATGGTGAAAAAATGTATTTCAAGCACAAAATGATTTCTCTGATGGCTCAGGTCAGGAACATTGTTGCAGGGTAAGATGATCCTAGATCTGTGGCGATGAGCAACTTCAGCCTGAAGTAGTCTCTCAAGAAAGACGGGTTGCCTCCCACAATGTACCAATGTTCAAGCTTAACATGCCTGTTTGTATACAACATCAGTTTGGCATAGAGGAAAGGGCCATTCGTCTTTCTTACAAATCTAATCAAATCAAATTGCATTTGTCACATGCGCTGAATACAACAGGTGTAGTAGACAGTGAAATGCTTACTTACAAGCCCTTAAACAACAATGCAGTTTTAGGAAAAATATGAGTAGGGTTGCTGGAGTCTTTGACCATTTTTAGGGCCTTCGTTTGACACCGCCTGGTATAGAGGTCCTGGATGGCCGTAGTCACTGCCTTATCCGCTTGTTGCTCTACCGTAAACATCCCCCAGACACAAAATGGTAGCTAGCAAGATGGTGATCAGGGAGTTTTTTTTTAATGAGGGCATTTTGCAAGGGGCTAGTTTGCATCAACTACCTTCACTAGAACCACTGCAAAGGTTTTTCCTGCAAACTTTGTTTCGAATCGAGACGTTCTGGCATGTCTGCCTCGTGATTTGTTATGGAGAGTTGTCTGTCTGAAGAGGACCCTCCCCGGATAGTTTTCCTTTTTTTTCTTTTCTTGAGGTTACCAAGAGAATCCGTCATTAATCCCAGTGCTGTTGCTGCCCTTTGTCTGGGATTTCCGAGACTAAACCTGAAGTGAAGGATTAGCATGTTAGCATTAGGTTTCGAGAGTAAGCATGCTAGCAACAAGACAAGCATTAACGCATTAGCCTGTTTGTATTGGGCTTGAATGGAGAATTAGTATGCCAGCAATGAAACAAGCGTTAGGCTGTTTGTATTGGATTTGAATGGAGAAATAGCATGCTAGCAATGACAAAAATAACAATTTGCTTTGGGTTTGAATGAATGATTAGCATGCTAGGTGTAGACCTTACAGTCAGAGATGGGGAATCAGCACACCAGCACCTGAAAGGATTTAATTAAAAACACATTAGCTATGTCACAACAACAAATTACACCAAGCTACAAAAATAGGGCAAGCTTGTTATTTTATTCACTATTAGCTACATTAATTAATGGAGTTTTAGCTATGCAGGAACATTTCAGAGAGACACTGTGTTTTTTGGCAGAGAACATATTATTTGATGAGGTTTTTGATGATGTTTTGTTGCCTAAAGAGCAGGATATTCTGTGCATTTTGTTGATATAAGGATTATTGATGGGCTCTCTGACCCTGTTTCCATGCTTCGTACAGAAGCACTGATTGAAGATTTGATACGCAAGGGGATTTGATACAGTGTGTTAAGCATTTCATAATAATATAATTTGAAGTAACATTTTGTGCAATTATAAATGTTTGTTTAAACATATATATATATATATCCCAGAGAGAAGAAGATAAGTCTGTCTGTACAGCCTCTTAGAGAGGATTGGAGAAGGGAAGAGAAGCGGGGAGAGGAGAAGAGAAGAGACGAGACGAAAGGAGAAGAGGAAAGGAGAGAAGAGACGAGGAAATGTTCTCGTTCCCTATCGCCCCTCATCTCTTTCAAATATATTCCTCCACTCTTTCTTTCTCCCTCTCTTATTTGAATTCACAGCTGTCAGATTAAACCATGCATTATTAACTGAGTTACAGTATAGGGAAGAGAATACATGAAATGCCCCATCAGGGCATAAAGTAGATAATATAGTAGATAATATAGTAGATACTATAGTAGATACTATAATAGATAATATAGTAGATACTATAGTAGATACTATAATAGATAATATAGTGGATACTATAGTAGATAATAAGGTAGATAATATAGTAGATAATATAGTAGATAATATAGTAGATAATATAGTAGATAATATGGTAGATAATATAAGGGATAATATGGTAGATAATAAGGTAGATAATATAGTAGATCATATAAGGGATAATATGGTAGATAATAAGGTAGATAATATAAGGGATAATATAGTGGATAATATAAGGGATAATATAGTAGATAATATAAGGGATAATATAGTAGATAATATAGTAGATACTATAGTAGATACTATAATAGATAATATAGTAACTATAGTAGATAATATAATAGATAATATAGTGGATACTATAGTAGATAATAGATAATATAGTAGATAATATAAGGGATAATATAGTAGACAATATAAGGGATAATATGGTAGATAATATAGTAGATAATATAAGGGATAATATAGTAGATAATAAGGTAGATAATATAGTAGATCATATAAGGGATAATATGGTAGATAATATAAGGGATAATATGGTAGATAATATAAGGGATAATATGGTAGATAATATAGTAGATAATATAAGGGATAATATGGTAGATAATATAAGGGTATAGGAATTAGGATATATGGAATAATATAAGGGATAATATGGTAGATAATATAGTAGATAATATAAGGGATAATATGGTAGATAATATAAGGGATAATATGGTAGATAATATAGTAGATAATATAAGGGATAATATGGTAGATAATATAAGGGATAATATGGTAGATAATATAAGGGATAATATGGTAGATAATATAAGGGATAATATGGTAGATAATATAAGGGATAATATGGTAGATAATATAGTAGATAATATAAGGGATAATATGGTAGATAATATAAGGGATAATATGGTAGATAATATAAGGGATAATATGGTAGATAATATAAGGGATAATATGGTAGATAATATAGTAGATACTATAGTAGATAATATATAGATACTATAGTACATAATATAGTAGCTACTATAGTAATAATATAGTACATAATAAAGTACATAATATAGTACATAATAAAGTAGCTACTATAGTACATAATATAGTAGATAATATACTAGATAAGAAAGTAGCTACTATAGTACATAATATAGTAGATAATAAAGTACATAATATAGTAGATACTATAGTACATAATATAGTAGATACTATAGTACATAATATAGTAGATAGTATAGTACATAATATAGTAGATAATAAAGTAGGAAGTATAGTACATAATATATTAGATAGTATAGTTCATAATATAGTAGATACTATAGTACATAATATAATAGATAATACAGTAGACGTGTGTTTGTCGTCTGGTTATCTGTTAGCATCTTTGACTGTTAATATTTGTCATTACTGCTTACTGTGTATTGACTCAGCAATGTTTTATCCCGCTTTTTACATGCCAATAAAGCTGGTTTGAATTTGAAAGTGAGTGTGATTTCATAATTATGGCAGGTTTCACTAGCCGAACCCACAGACCTCTATTAACAACTCAGGAGTGTGGAGGTGAACGGCATTCGAGATGACGGACTCAGAGCAACGTTAATGCTAATATTAGCAATGCTATTTCATTCAGCAAATTAAAAGTTGCATAACCAGTGCTTAGTTGGGTCTACGGTCCACTACATCCCTGTTTAGTTGGGTTTACGGTCCACTACATCCCTGTTTAGTTGGGTTTACGGTCCACTACATCCCTGTTTCGTTGGGTCTACGGTCCACTACATCCCTGTTTCGTTGGGTCTACGGTCCACTACATCCCTGTTTCGTTGGGTCTACGGTCCACTACATCCCTGTTTAGTTGGGTCTACGTCCACTACATCCCTGTTTAGTTGGGTCTACGGTCCACTACATCCCTGTTTAGTTGGGTCTACGGTCCACTACATCCCTGTTTAGTTGGGTCTACGGTCCACTACATCCCTGTTTAGTTGGGTCTACGGTCCACTACATCCCTGTTTAGTTGGGTCTACGGTCCACTACATCCCTGTTTAGTTGGGTCTACGGTCCACTACATCCCTGTTTAGTTGGGTCTACGGTCCACTACATCCCTGTTTAGTTGGGTTTACGGTCCACTACATCCCTGTTTAGTTGGGTCTACGGTCCACTCATCCCTGTTTAGTTGGGTCTACGTCCACTACATCCCTGTTTAGTTGGGTCTACGTTCACTACATCCCTGTTTAGTTGGGTTTAGGTCCACTACATCCTGTTTAGTTGGGTTTACGGTCCACAACATCCCTGTTTAGTTGGGTCTACGGTCCACTACATCCCTGTTTAGTTGGGTCTACGTCCCACTACATCCCTGTTGTTGGTCTACGGTCCACTACATCCCTGTTTCGTTGGGTCTACGGTCCACTACATCCCTGTTTCGTTGGGTCTAACGGTCCACTACATCCCTGTTTAGTTGGGTCTACGGTCCACTACATCCCTGTTTAGTTGGGTCTACGGTCCACTACATCCCTGTTTAGTTGGGTTTACGGTCCACTACATCCCTGTTTAGTTGGGTCTACGGTCCACTGCATCCCTGTTTAGTTGGGTTTACGGTCCACTACATCCCTGTTTAGTTGGGTTTACGGTCTACTACATTCCTGTTTAGTTGGGTCTACGGTCCACTACATCCCTGTTTAGTTGGGTCTACGGTCCACTACATCCCTGTTTAGTTGGGTCTACGGTCCACTACATCCCTGTTTAGTTGGGTTTACGGTCCACTACAACCCTGTTTAGTTGGGTCTTCTACGGTCCACTACATCCCTGTTTAGTTGGGTTTACGGTCCACTACATCCCTGTTTAGTTGGGTCTACGGTCCACTACATCCCTGTTTAGTTGGGTTTACGGTCCACTACATCCCTGTTTAGTTGGGTCTACGGTCCACTACTTCCCTTTTTATTTGGGTCTACGGTCCACTACATCCCTGTTTACTTGGGTCTACGGTCCACTACATCCCTGTTTAGTTGGGTTTACGGTCCACTACATCCCTGTTTAGTTGGGTCTACGGTCCACTACATCCCTGTTTAGTTGGGTCTACGGTCCACTACATCCCTGTTTAGTTGGGTCTACGGTCCACTACATCCCTGTTTAGTTGGTCTACGTTCCCTACATCCCGTTTAGTTGGGTCTACGGTCCACTACATCCCTGTTTAGTTGGGTCTACGGTCCACTACATCCCTGTTTCGTTGGGTCTACGGTCCACTACATCCCTGTTTCGTTGGGTCTACGGTCCACTACATCCCTGTTTAGTTGGGTTTACGGTCCACTACATCCCTGTTTAGTTGGGTTTACGGTCCACTACATCCCTGTTTAGTTGGGTCTACGGTCCACTACATCCCTGTTTAGTTGGGTTTACGGTCCACTACATCCCTGTTTAGTTGGGTTTACGGTCCACTACATCCCTGTTTAGTTGGGTCTACGGTCCACTACATCCCTGTTTAGTTGGGTCTACGGTCCACTACATCCCTGTTTAGTTGGGTTTTACGGTCCACTACATCCCTGTTTAGTTGGGTCTACGGTTCCACTACATCCCTGTTTAGTTGGGTTTACGGTCCACTACATCCCTGTTTAGTGGGTCTAAACGGTCCACTACATCCTGTTTAGTTGGGTTTACGGTCCACTACATCACTACCCTGTTTAGTTGGGTCTACGGTCCACTACATCCCTGTTTAGTTTGGGTCTACGGTCCACTACATCCCTGTTAGTTGGTCTACGGTTCACTACATCCCTGTTTAGTTGGTTACGTCCACTACATCCCTGTTTAGTTGGGTTTACGGTCCACTACATCCCTGTTTAGTTGGTCTAACGGTCC
>NC_052313.1:11451773-11554273 GCF_016432855.1 Salvelinus namaycush | reverse complement strand
CTCTCTCTCTATCCCCACCTCTCAACCTATCCCCACCTCTTTTCCTGTCCTCCACCTCTCTCCCTGTCCCCCACCTCTCTCCCTTCCCCACCTCTCTCTCTATCCCCACCTCTCTCCCTATCCCCACCTCTCTCCCTATCCTCCACCTCTCTCCCTTCCCCACCCTCTCCTATCCCCACCTCTCTCCCTGTCCTCCACCTCTCTCCCTGTCCTCCACCTCTCTCCTATCCCCACCTCTCTCCCTGTCCTCCACCTCTCTCCCTGTCCTCCACCTCTCTCCCTATCCCCACCTCTCTCCCTGTCCTCCACCTCTCTCCCTGTCCTCCACCTCTCCCCCTATCCCCACCTCTCTCTCTATCCCCACCTCTCTCTATCCCCACCTCTCTCCCTGTCCTCCACCTCTCTCCCTGTCCTCCACTTCTCTCCCTGTCCTCCACCTCTCTCCCTGTCCTCCACCTCTCTCCCTATCCCCACCGCTCTCTCTATCCCCACCTCTCTCTCTATCCCCACCTCTCTCCTACCACTCTCTCCCTGTCCTCCTCTCTCCCTATCCCCACCTCTCTCTCTATCCCCACCTCTCTCTCTATCCCCACCTCTCTCTCTATCCCCATCTCTCTCCCTCTCCTCCACCTCTCTCCCTATCCCCACCTCTTTCTCTATCCCCACCTCTCTCCCTATCCCCACCTCTCTCCCTATCCCCACCTCTCCCTCTATCACCACCTCTCTCCCTCTCCTCCATCTCTCACCACTTGTTGTTCTCTGAGAGAAGATATATTAAATACTAAATGTAACTAGAACTCTCTGTTCTACTCTCTTTCTCCTTTGCACCCTTCTGCTCTCTTTCTCACTCTTTGTTTCCTTTCTCCCTCCCTCCCCATCCTCTCACTCTCCCTCCCTCCCCATCCCCACTCTTCCTCCTCCCCATCCCCACTCTTCCTCCCTCTTATTTCCCATCCTCACACTCTCCCTCCCCATCCTCACTCTCTCCCTCCCTCCCCATCCTCCAACTCTCCCTCCCTCCTCATCCTCACACTCTCTCCCTCCCCATCCTCTCACTCTCCCTCCCTCCCCATCCTCACTCTCTCCCTCCCTCCCCATCCTCACTCTCTCTCCTCCCTCCCCTCCTCCTCTCTCCTCCCTCCATCTTCACACTCTCCCTCCCCATCCCCACACTCTCCTCCCTCCCCATCCTCACACTCTCCCTCCCTCCATATCCTCACTCTCTCCCTCCCTCCCATCCTCACTCTCTCCCTCCCTCCCCATCCTCACTCTCTCCTCCCTCCCCATCCTCACACTCTCCTCCCCATCCTTACTCTCTCCCTCCCCATCCTCACTCTCTCCCTCCCTCCCCATCCTCACACTCTCCCTCCTCTCCCATCCTCTCACTCTCCCTCCCCCACATCCCACATCTCCCTCCCTCCCCATCCTCACACGCTCCCCTCCCTCCCCATCCTTACTCTCTCCCTCCCCATCCTCACACCCTCCCTTCCTCCCCATCCTCACTCTCTCCCTCCCTCCCCATCCTCACTCTCTCTCCCCCATCCTCACACTCTCCCTCCCTCCCCATCCTCACACTCTCCTCCCTATCCTCACTCTCTCCCTCCCTCCCCATCCTTACTCTCTCCCTCCCTCCCCATCCTCACTCTCCCTCCCCATCCTCACTCTCCCTCCCTCCCATCCTCACACTCTCCCTCCCCCCCCATCCTCACACTCTCCCTCCCTCCCCATCCTCACACTCTCCCTCCCTCCCATCCTCCTCACTCTCCCTCCCATCCTCACCTCCCTCCCTCCCCATCCTCACACTCTCCCTCCCTCCCCATCCCACACTCTCCCTCCTCCCCATCCTCACACTCTCCTCCCTTCCCATCCTCACTCTCCCTCCCTCCCCATCCTCACACTCTCCCTCCCTCCCCATCCTCTCACTCTCCCTCCCATCCTCACTCTCCCTCCTCCTTCCTCACACTCTCCCTCCCTCCCATCTCACTCTCTCCCTCCCTCCCATCCTCACACTCTCCCTCCCCATCCTCTCCCTCCCTCCCTCCCTCCCTCCTCCCTCCCTCCCTCCCTCCCTCCCTCCCCCCTCCCCTCCCTCCCCATCCTTACTCTCTCCCTCCCTCCCATCCTCACTCTCTCCTCCCCATCCTCACACTCTCCATCCCCATCCTCTCACTCTCCCTCCCCATCCTCACACTCTCCCTCCCTCCCCATCCTTACTCTCTCCCTCCCTCCCCATCCTCACACTCTCCCTCCCTCCCCATCCTCATACTCTCCCTCCTTCCCCATCCTCACACTCTCCCTCCCTCCGCATCCTCACACTCTCCCTCCCCATCCTCACCTCCCTCCCTCCCCATCCTCACCTCTCTCCCTCCCCATCCTCACACTCTCCCTCCCTCCCCATCCTCCACTCTCCCTCCCTCCCATCCTCACACTCTCTCTCCCTCCCCATCCTTACTCTCTCCCTCCTCCCCATCCTCACACTCTCCCTCCCTCCCCTCCTCACCTCTCCCTCCCTTCCCATCCTCACACCCTCCCTCCCTCCCATCCTCACCTCTCTCCCTCCCTCCCCATCCTCACTCTCTCCCTCCCCATCTTCACACTATCCCTCCCCATCCTCACACTCTCCTCCCTCCCCATCCTCACACTCTCCCTCCCTATCCTCACACTCTCCCTCCCTCCCTCCATCCTCACTCTCTCCCTCCCTCCCCATCCTCACTCTCTCCCTCCCTCCCCATCCTCACCTCTCCCTCCCTCCCCATCCTCACTCTCTCCTCCTCCCATCCTCACTCTCCCTCCCTCCCCATCCTCACTCTCTCCCTCCCTCCCCATCCTCACACTCTCCCCTCCCTCCCCATCCTCACTCTCACCCTCCCTCCCTCCCCCATCCTCACCCTCTCACTCCCTCCCCATCCTCACTCTCTCTCCCTCCCTCCCATCCTCACTCTCCCTCCCTCCCCCTCCTCACTCTCTCCCTCCCTCCCCATCTCACTCCATCCTCCCTCCCCATCCTACTCTCCCTCCCTCCTCTCCTCCCTCCCCATCCTCACTCTCTCCTCTCCCTCCCTCCCCATCCTCACACTCTCCCTCCCTCCCCTCCTCACTCTCCTCCCTCCCTCCCCATCCTCACTCTCTCCCCTCCCTCCCCATCCTCACTCTCTCCCTCCCTCCATCCTCACACTCTCCCTCCTCCCCATCCTCACACTCTCCCTCCCTATCCTCACTCTCTCCCTCCCTCCCCATCCTTACTCTCTCCCCTCCCTCCCCATCCTTACTCTCTCCCTCCCCAACCTCACACCCTCCCTCCCTCCCCATCCTCACACGCTCCCTCCCTCCCATCCTCACTCTCTCCCTCCCTTCCCATCCTCACACTCACTCTCCCTCCCCATCCTCTCCCTCCCTCCCTCCCTCCCTCCCTCCCTCCCCATCCTCACTCTCTCCCTCCTCCCCATCCTCACTCTCTCCCTTCCTCCCATCCTCACACTCTCTCCATCCCATCCTCTCACTCCCCCTCCCTCCCCATCCTCACACCTCTCCCCCTCCCCCCATCCTCATACTCTCCCTCCTTCCCCATCCTCACACCTCTCCCTCCTCACTCCTCCCCTCTCTCGCATCCTCACACTCTCCCCTCCCCATCCTCACACTCTCCCTCCCTCCCCATCCTCACACTCTCCCTCCCTCCCCATCCTCACACTCTCCTCCTCCCATCCTCACACTCTCCTCCCTCCCACCCTCACACTCTCTCTCCCTCCCCATCCTTACTCTCTCCCTCCTTCCCCATCCTCACACTCTCCCTCCCTCCCCATCCTCACACTCTCCCTCCCTTCCCATCCTCACACCCTCCCTCCCTCCCCATCCTCACACTCTCCCTCCCTCCCCATCCTCACACTCTCCCTCCCTCCCCATCCTCACACTCTCTCTCCCTCCTCATCCTTACTCTCTCCCTCCTTCCCCATCCTCACACTCTCCCCTCCCTCCCCATCCTCACACTCTCCCTCCCTTCCCATCCTCACACCCTCCCTCCCTCCCCATCCTCACTCTCTCCCTCCCTCCCCATCCTCACTCTCTCCCTCCCCATCTTCACACTATCCCTCCCCATCCTCACACTCTCCCTCCCTCCCCATCCTCACACTCTCCCTCCCTATCCTCACTCTCTCCCTCCCTCCCCATCCTTACTCTCTCCCTCCCTCCCCATCCTCACACTCTCCCTCCCTCCCCATCCTCTCACTCTCCCTCCCCATCCTCACACTCTCCCTCCCTCCCCATCCTCACTCTCCCTCCCTCCCCATCCTTACTCTCTCCCTCCCCAACCTCACACTCTCCCTCCCTCCCCATCCTCACACGCTCCCTCCCTCCCCATCCTCACTCTCTCCCTCCCTCCCCATCCTCACTCTCTCCCTCCCTCCCCATCCTTACTCTCTCCCTCCCTCCCCATCCTCACACTCTCCCTCCCTCCCCATCCTCACTCTCTCCCTCCCTCCCCATCCTCACTCTCTCCCTCCCTCCCCATCCTCACACTCTCCCTCCCTCCCCATCCTCACTCTCTCCCTCTTATTTCTTCTGTCTGTCAGTGTTTCCAGCTGGACTCCAGCCCAGAGGGCCAGCGTGTGTTCATTATCAGCTCAGTCTAGTTCTGTAAAGATAAAGATCAATCTGCCGCACAAACACACACAGAGCTGTGTGAGTGTTTTCCCTCTGGTCTCACAGCTGTTGTTACTGAGTCCTCTTGGATCGATAAAGTTGAGTTGATGTTTCAAACAGTGTTTTTTTCTTATCTTTCTGTGGGTTGGAGAGAGGTGGGAGAGGTGGGAGAGTTGGGGGAGGAGAGATTTTCAAAACGTATTTACATTTCTTCCCCTTCTCTCCGTGTTCATTTGCTCTGTACCCTTCTCCCCAATGTGTGCACTCGCTAACTCCAGGTGTATTTTAACTTCTCTAGGATAGGAGGCAGCATTTTCACGTTTGGATGAAAAGCATACCCAAATTCAACTGCCAGCTACTCATCCTCAGAAGATAAGATATGCATATTATTAGTAGATTTGGATAGAAAACACTCTGAAGTTTCTAAAACTGTTTGAATCATGTCTGTGAGTATAACAGAACTTATTTAGCAGGCGAAACCCCGAGGACAAACCATTCAGATTTCTTTTTTTTGAGGTCACTCTCTTTTCAATTAGTTTTCATTGGGAATCCAGAATTCTAAGGGACCTTCTTGCAGTTCCTACCGCTTCCACTGGATGTCAACAGTCTTTAGAAATTGGTTGAGGGTTTTTCCTTTGTGTAATGAAGAAGTAGCCCTGTTCAGAACGAGGGTCGAGTGAAGTGTACTGTTTGTTAGAGGCGCGTAACCAGAAAGCATGCTACAGTTTGTTTAAATCCTGTACTGAACACAGATCATCCCGTCCTCAATTTTATCGATTATTTACGTTAAAAAATACCTAAAGTTGTATTACAAAAGTAGTTTGAAATGTTTTGGCAAAGTTTACAGGTAACCTTTGAGATATTTTGTAGCCACGTTGAGCAAGTTGGAACCGGTGTTTTTCTGGATCAAACGCGCCAAATAAATGGACATTTTGGATATATATCGACGGAATTAATCGAACAAAAGGACCATTTGTAATGTTTATGGGACATATTGGAGTGCCAACAACAGAAGCTCGTCAAAGGTAAGGCATGAATTATATTTTTATTTCTGCGTTTTGTGTCGCGCCTGCAGGGTTGAAATATGCTTCTCTCTCTTTGTTTACAATGGTGCTATCCTCAGATAATAGCATCGTTTGCTTTCGCCGATAAGCCTATTTGAATTCTGACATGTTGGCTGGATTCACAACCAGTGTAGCTTTTAATTTGGTATCTTTCATGTGTGATTTAATGAAAGTTAGATTTTTATAGTAATTTATTTGAATTTGACGAGCTGCATTTTCTCTAGCTTTTGGCCAAGTGAGACAGTAGCGTCCCGCCTAAACTCAGATTTTTGGATATAAATATGAACTTTACCGAACAAAACATACATGTATTGTGTAACATGAAGTCCTATGAGTGTCATCTGATGAAGATCATCAAAAGTTAGTGATTCATTTTAACTCTATTTCTGCTTTTTGTTACTCCTCTCTTTGGCTGGAAAAATGGCTGTGTTTGTTTTTCTGTGGCTATGTACTGACCTAACATAATTGCAAGGTGGGCTTTCGCCGTAAATCCTTTTTGAAATCAGACACTGTGGCTGGATTAACGAGAAGTTTATCTTTAAATGGTGTATAATACTTGTATGTTTGAGGAATTTTAATTATGAGATTTCTGTTGTTGTGTATTTGGCGCCCTGCAATTTCACTGGCTGTTGGTTAGGTGGAACGCTATCGTCCCACATATCCCAGAGAAGTTTTTAAAGGAGTCAACATCAATTTAGGTATTTGAAGTACCGTAATGTTTTATAAGTGTATAGGGGTCAGTAAATAATATTACCATTGATGGCATATAGGGGTCAATAGATAATATTACCACTGTTGGGCTGTAGGGGTCAATAGATAATATTACCACTGTTGGCCTATAGGGGTCAATAGATAATATTACCACTGTTGGCCTATAGGGGTCAATAGATAATATTACCACTGTTGGGCTGTAGGGGTCAATAGATAATATTACCGCTGTTGGCCTATAGGGGTCAATAGATAATATTACCACTGTTGGGCTGTAGGGGTCAATAGATAATATTACCACTGTTGGGCTATAGGGGTCAATAGATAATATTACCACTGTTGGCCTATAGGGGTCAATAGATAATATTACCACTGTTGGGCTGTAGGGGTCAATAGATAATATTACCGCTGTTGGCCTATAGGGGTCAATAGATAATATTACCACTGTTGGGCTGTAGGGGTCAATAGATAATATTACCACTGTTGGGCTATAGGGGTCAATAGATAATATTACCACTGTTGGCCTATAGGGGTCAATAGATAATATTACCACTGTTGGGCTATAGGGGTCAATAGATCATATTACCACTGTTGGCCTATAGGGGTCAATAGATAATATTACCACTGTTGGGCTGTAGGGGTCAATAGATAATATTACCACTGTTGGCCTATAGGGGTCAATAGATAATATTACCACTGTTGGCCTATAGGGGTCAATAGATAATATTACCACTGTTGGGCTATAGGGGTCAATAGATCATATTACCACTGTTGGGCTGTAGGGGTCAATAGATAATATTACCGCTGTTGGCCTATAGGGGTCAATAGATAATATTACCACTGTTGGCCTATAGGGGTCAATAGATAATATTACCACTGTTGGCCTATAGGGGTCAGTAGACAATATTACCATGGATGGCCAATAGGGGTCGAGAACATGGACATAAAGAGTAAAATACACGTTTTTCAAAGCTTTTATTTAAAACATTCAAAGTGGAAAAAAAACTTTACATAATACATCATGAACAAAACAAACACAAAAAGCATGTGAGGTTTGTAGCTACAGAAGCGAAGCTGCGAGAATTTATTAAATAAGGAGGGGATCAATCAATTGTCAATTATTGTCAATCAATCAATAAAAGCTAACAAACTGCCAGATAAAACATCTAAAAACATCTAGTGGAGAGAAACTCCTACTGCTAAGAGCACTTTACTGCGTGTGTGCGTGCCTGTTCGCGCGTGCCTGTTCGCGCGTGCGTACATGACATATGTGTGTGTCAGACTTCAGTCTTCTATTATTATTTTGTATTAAATAGTGTCCCACGTCATCTGCTCCCATTTTAGCTGGTGTGTTGGTTCGTTTTTGTTGTTGTAGTCTTTATGGCATATGTAGTGTGTCTTCGTGTATGCAGTGTGTGTGTGTGTTTACTTATTTTTTGCTGTAGTCAGCAGCGTATGCTCTGTGGTCGTCCTGTTCAGGTTACTGGTCTCCGTATCCTCTCAGCATGTCTTGGAAGCTGGGCATTCCCCGCTGGGGTGAGGGGTAGGACCCGTACGACAGCCCCTGCGAGGGAGGGGGATAAGCCCCGTAGGTCTCCTCCTGGCCACTCTGGTATGGCTCTGACTCTGCCTCGCTGTCTCTCTCTGGCTCTCCCTGGCTGTAACTGTGGTCCTGGCTGGGCTCTGCCTCTGGCCCCCCATGGTGTTCAGCCTGGGCATTGGCGTATGGCAGCAGCTCCTCCTGGGTTTGGTAACGGCGCAGGCGGCAGTTGGTGTCATACTCCGGGTCACAGTCGGGGTCGGAAGGCTCCATGACTCCGTTCCGTGATCCATCAGCGTTGAGATGTGGCTCGTAGGGCTCGGCGGGGTAGGCGGTGTTACGGTGGGCACCGGAACGCGGCTCTGTGCGGGTTATTGGGTAGCACTCCTGGTCATAGCCAATGTAGCATTCGTAGCCCTCCTTGGTCTTTCCTCGGGGGCCCAACGGGTGGCGATCCTCCTTGGGGGCTTCCTCATAGCGGGGAGGTGGGACGGGGGCCTGCCCCTGGGGGGAGGGGTGGGTACGTCTGTGCATGGAGGTTGCGGCTTCACGAAACATTGCAAAGGGATCGTTAGTATTAGTGTTAGCATTAGCTTGTTTGTACATGCCGTTTGGGTCGTTAGCTTGAGCGTTAGCAAAAGCTTGGCGGTACATGGCATATGGGTCGCTAGCTGGAGCGCTGGTAGCACTGGCTTGGCGGTACATGGCATATGGGTCACTATATGGAGCGCTGGGAGCATTGGCTTGGCGGTTAGCATTAGCGTTAGCATACGCATCCCTGTACATAGTGAATGGGTCACTGCGTTGCTCAGGGGCCGCGGCGCGCATTGCGGCGGGATCGTCTTTGTGTTCCTCCTTGAACTTCTCCGGTGCCGTGGTAAACTTTGTGGCGGTGAGAGGGTTACAGCCATCCTCAAACAGAGGGTTGCAGGAACCAGGACCCGTCGGGGTGTAGGGGGCGGGGGCACGGTGTGCCTGGGGACGGAAGGACGGAAGGTCATGATAATAAAATTATAATAGCTAAAATAATAATAATAATGATGATGATCTTACCTGTAGTGATGCAGCGTAGGCGCAGCGAGGGTCTCTGGGGTCACAGTTGGGGTAACGGAGGAAGAGGCCGGAGGGGCCTTTCTGGACCAGCTGGGGTTTACAAGAGGGGTCTTTCGGGTCACAGCCCAGGTGGGCGTAGGAGGGCAGGGGCCCAGCGGAGGGCTTGTGGCCGAAAGCAGCTCTCAGGTGAAACTGGAGACACTCCACATCCTCCGCTGAACAGATACGCAGCAGCTCCGACTTCTGCTCCTGGACGGGAATAAAAACAATCATGACTACGTTAATTTACAGCAGTAGTAGTAGTAGTGTAGTAATACTGTAGTAGTAGTAATAGTGTAGTAATAATGTAGTAGTAGTAGTAATAGTGTAGTAATACTGTAGTAGCAGTGTAGTAGTAGTAGTGTAGTAATACTGTAGTAGCAGTGCAGTAGTAGTAGTAATAGTGTAGTAATACTGTACCTTGAAGAGAAAGCACTGCACGGCAGGGGAGTAGTAGTAGTAATAGTGTAGTAATACTGTACCTTGGAGAGGAAGGACTGCACGGCAGGGGAGTAGTAGTGGTGCCCAGAATGAGGGTCTTTAACGGCCACAGGGGAGCGTGCATACAGGGGGGCTGCGGCCTTGACCGGAGCGGGGGAAGGTGGGGGCTGGCTCTTGGCTCGTGCCAGGGCGGCATAGAGACAATACGGGTCCCTACACAGGAGATTAGATTACAATCAATTCATGAGCATAAAATTATATAACACAGACATAAATTAACATGACTGACCTGTAGGGGTCACAGGCCTTGACAGGGGCGGGGACGGGCTTGGGAGGGGTCTTGGGTTCAGGTTTGGGCCGGTTGGTTGCAGAGGCCACACAGTTTGGGTCCTCTGAGTCGGCGCAGGCCTTGTAGATGTCCCCTAGGTGACCCAGGTAGGCCTTGTAGGAGCGACGGCCCTCAGCGCGGTTCTTATTCTGGAGGTAGGCCAGGTAGACCTTGTCCAGCTCCTGGACCTGGGGATAGAGAGGAATATGAGGTTAGATGTATATGAGGTTAGAGGTATATGAGGTTAGATGTATATGAGGTTAGAGGTATATGAGAATAGAGGTATGAGGTTAGAGGTATATGAGGTTAGAGGTATATGAGGTTAGAGGTATATGAGGTTAGCGGTATGAGGTTAGAGGTATATGAGGTTAGATGTATACGAGGTTAGAGGTATATGAGGTTAGCGGTATGAGGTTAGAGGTATACGAGGTTAGAGGTATATGAGGTTAGAGGAATATGAGGTTAGAGGTATATGAGGTTAGCAGGATGAGGTTAGAGGTATACGAGGTTAGAGGTATATGAGGTTAGAGGTATTAAAGAAAAGGACTAAGTATATACGAGGTTCGTAAAGATGAAAGCAAAAGCTAGGAAATAAGCAAGAACATGGAGAGAGATACCTGGGGAGTTCCCCCAGGTTCCCATGTCATTCTCAAACACAATATCCCTTTTATTCTCTAAGCAGACGATAATCAACTCTGATGGTGGGTGGGTAGTTAGTGTTGGTCTCTTGGGACCAGGTTCTCAAGAGGCCAACATAGATAACCCCCTAAACTCCTCAGTGTGTACTCACTGCCTCCGTGTTTCCATTGTCCGTGAAGTATTTGTACCAGCTCCAGAAGTCTGAGTGTTGCTTGTACCAGCTGATGTTTCTACGGTTACGGACAAGCCTCCTTGGTGACGCCATGGCAACCGCTGTCTCCTCAGTGGCATCCCCTACTGGAGACACATCAAGCATCAAACATTGTTGTGTATGTAAAGTGTGTTAAGTGTGTTTGTTAGGTAGTCCCATATTTACCATCTCCTTTGAGCATCTGAACCACCGGCCCTGCCGACAGGAATTCTGAGAAAACACACACACTGTCAGAGCCAGATGTTGCCAACGTCAGCTGCAGACCCCAAAAACGCTTGCATACACTAATAGCACACTGTGTGGAAATGTGTGTGATTAAACACACACACAGGTTTACAGGGCAAGGGTAATTGGCAGTGCCTGGAGGGTCGGTGACTACGGCTCTTTGTAGATTTTATAGGTGAGCCTGTAACAGTGGACCCCTACTGCGCCAGCTACCTGTGTGTGTGTGTGTGTGTGTGTGTGTGTGTGTGTGTGTGTGTGTGTGTGTGTGTGTGTGTGTGTGTGTGTGTGTGTGTGTGTGTGTGTGTGTGTGTGTGTGTGTGTGTGTGTGTGTGTGTAAAACAGTACACAGCTCTGCATGCATGCTCTTTTATCTCCACAGGGAAGAGATGTTAACAGTTTTCAGAGGGATGGAGGTAGAGAGAGGGAGAGAGATGGATGGATGGATGGAGGGAGGTCTGTGTGGTGTTGGGGTAAATGTTGCTGTCTCAGTGTATCTGCTGTATTATATTTAAGGAGCCAGTAAAAGACTGGGACATCTGGAAACAACAGTCTTTACAGGATGGAGGAGGGGAGGGGTGCAGGAGCGAGGAGGAAGGGGGAGGAGAGGAGGAGGAAGGGAGGGGTGCAGGAGCGAGGAGCGAGGGGGACTCTGATGCTGACAGGTAATAAGCTGTTACAAGAGTTGTAACGCTGAAAGAACGCACCCAAATTCCCTCCCTCTCCTCTCCTCCTCCCCGTCTCCCTCCTTGTGAATACATGATGGTCAGTTAAGGTTAGAATTATGAGTCTATTTGAGAGACAGTTTTAGAGGAAAGAGGAGATTCCGTATAGAGCGCCCCTGAGGGGAACTGTCAATCATGTCAACACATAACCAGAAACACCTGGGCTGGAGGCAGTTACATAAATGACTTCATGTTATAATAACAGGTCATTATCAGACGCTGGTCTCTGAGTGGACAATGCACATTGTTGTTGTATCCCAGATCTGATTCAACTTGGCCTTGAGGATTGGTGAGGTCGAGAATCAATATTCACATTTAACATTTTGGTCATGTAGCAGACACTCTTTTCCAGAGTGACTTACAGTAAGTTCATACATTTTCATACTTTTCCCCCGTACTGTTCCCCAGTGGGAATTGAACCCACAACCCTGGCATTGCAAACACCATGCTCTACCCACTGAGCCACACAGGACCCCATCCATCAGAAACTCCATCCATCACAAAGTCCTTCATCCATCCTGACCTTAACTATGTTTGATTGAGCGTGCATGCATGTGACTCACCAGGCAGCAGTATGGTGGCTAGCAGAGCAACAGTGAGCACACCAGAGAACGATGCTCTCCTCCCACCAGCCATGGCCTCCGCCTCTCCTATGGACAATTTCAGTTAAATACCTACCACTGTAAAAACGACTTACTTTCAAATAAAGTGCTGCCTTTTACCCAGTGTCCTGGTTGGACTAAATCAATCTTTAGATGTCTTGCTTGACACAAGAAAAAAAAACATTGTCTCCAGGCTATAGCCACCACTGGGTCTGATTCCACCCGTCTAAACTGCAGCCTCAGAGGGTGTTCTGTCTGCAAGCCTGAGTCTCATCAGGGGGTTTAGGCTGCTCTGCTGGTTGACTCTCCTACACAGGCTAGAGGTGTTTCAGAGGCAGAGCACTTCAACGTTCTAACTTTCACCTTAAACTGGACTTAAACCTAACCTTGAACTGAACTTAATCCTGACCTAGAGTCTCTCTGGTCCCCATCTCTCTGTTGATCAGACCAATCTAATCTCATACTGAAGAGATTGACTCACCAACCTGACAGACATCAGGTCAGTTTTGATCAATATGTGATATTTAAGGTGTCAACAAACAACCTAACCCTTGAACCCGTTGTTGTCTTACCTGTAATGTGTGTAGTTGATTTTCTGTTGGATCTTGAGAAGCGGCTGTATCAGACGAAGCCGCCTGGCCTGGTTCGGTTCAGAGGCTGGATGTTCAAGTGTGTGTGAGTCTCCTGGTGCACCCTGTCCCTCTGGCCCTACTGACAAACTGTGCCCCCACAAATGGTTCCGTCTGGTTTTAAACGGACCCCTAATCATTAACACACACACACACCTTCCTGGGGGATCGGGGGGGGCACTGCTACCAGAGCTGCTATTGGCTGCTGTCAGCTCAGCCACCTGACCAATCAGAGACTACGTAATTACAGAGCGATAGAGAGACAGAGAGACAGAGAGACAGAGAGACAGACAGACAGACAGAGAGACAGAGAGAGACAGAGAGAGACAGAGAGAGAGACAGAGAGAGAGACAGAGAGAGAAAGAGAGAGAGACAGACAGAGAGAGAAAGAGAGAGAGAGACAGAGAGAAGGACAGAAAGCAACATGTAAAAACAGAGGAAATAATGAAGGGGGAAGGAGGACAAAGGTGCCACATAAGCACTTCCCAGAACCCCATTTTGTAGGAGGGAGGCCCAAAACCCTGCCTGTTAGCTACTGTTAGACAGCCCCGTTGGCACGCTGACAGCTGGTCTAACCATCAGGAATTATCATCAGTTTCCTCCTTAGTTCTACTGTTCAGACACATCTGCCCTGTTACAAAAGGTTTACACACACATACACATTTACACACACGGGTCCTACTTGCTTACAGTGGCTCTCGATCGGTGTTGTCCCTGTATAATGCAATAGCACCCAAACCCAAACAGTTGACGGTTTGGGACTCACAAATCACTCCAACTAAATCGCAGCCACGTAGAGATGGATGTCATTTATGCATTTGTCATTTTTGTTTTGTATCGAATTTCAACGTTTTATGTACGTAAAACGATGGGAAGAGTTGCAGAAATATCACAGATAGCTCTCCTCTCTGTTATCCATCAACTTATCCGAACCCCATAGAAAAAACATTTGCAGATACAAAATCTCTGTGTGTACATATCTTTCTTAGTATTGATCAATATTGGTATAATAACGGTGTACCATATAAAAGGTCCTTACAAGAAATCATTTTCTGCTGGGAAACATTTTGTTACAGTGTGCAGTAATGAATACAGCCCTGGTGCATTGCCAAATGTTAAAAATATTTTGCCACCTGTTGGACCTAAATTCCCATTTTCTTTATTTGTGCTATATTCATTGTTTTGCGCCATTTATAATAATAGTATTATTGAATGTAAGTATAAATATTTCATAATGAATTATGGAGTATGTTTGATGAACTCTTGTTTTTGGTGTTTCTATCATGGTTATCATGGCTATTTAAAAGCATTATGGAGCCTTTCCTGGGCACACCCCTTTTTCCCCATGTTCCCCTTCCCTTTAGCTATTTAGTTTTTGTCAGTATGGGTCTACTAGGCCTCAGGTATGGCTTAACTTACAGTTTTTTGACCACTACTCTACGTCAAGACTTAGAAAGCTGCTACTAGTCTACCTTTTGTCTACAGTTTAACTCTGATGGCTTTGACGTTGATCATCGCCGGAATATAGCCTATGAAATTACCTTTTGTTTGAAAAATAAATGTTTGTTTGCCCATTATCGAAGCTTTGGATGCCCTGTTCTGTAGTTGCTTTGGAAGTGCGTCTCACTGCGGCATCACATACCTGTGGCCTCAAGGCAAATTTGGAATTGGATTACGAATTGCCTTTATACCACCCTCTACATCAGTGGTATTCAAACTTTTTCAGTGGGGACCCAATTTCTTCCCCAATAATTTCTTGTGACCCCATCCCACTACAAATCTAATGGCGCAACCTTAAAATCAGTACATATGTATTTTTACATCAACAAATAACCTTAAATTCAGTGAATTTTCATCTATTATCAAAATGAAAATAAACAAATAAATACATTTACTCAATATTTTATTTTTCTAATTATCTTTCTCAAAAAATGTTGTTTATTGTCCCATACAATAATCTGTACTCTAAATGTTTTTTCCCCTCCCCCCCCAAAAAGAAAGTTTATACAGTAGCAGTGAAAAGTTTTAGAACACCTACTCATTCAAGGGTTTTTCTTTATTTTTACTATTTTCTACATTGTAGAATAATAGTGAAGTCATCAAAACTATGAAATAACACATGGAATCATGACGTAACCAAATGTCACGTTCTGACCTTTATTTTCCTTTGTTTTGTCTTTAGTTAGTATGGTCAGGGCGTGAGTTGGGGTGGGCAGTCTATGTTATGTGTTTCTATGTTTAGGTTTTGTCAATTGGCCTGATACAGGTGTTTTGCATTGTCTCTGATTGGGAACCATATTTAGGTTGCCTGTTTTCACTGTTGGTTTGTGGGTGTTTGTCTTCCGTGTCAGTGTTTGTGCCACATGGTACTGTTTCGGTTAGTTTCACTTTTGTTATTTTGTATTTGTTGTCGTGTTCAGTTTATATTATTAAAACATGGACACTTACCACTCTGCGTCTTGGTCCGATCCCTGCTACACCTCCTCTTCAGACGAAGAGGAGGAAACCAGCCGTTACACCAAAAAAGTGTGAAACAAATCAAAATAGATTTTAGATTCTTCAAATAGCCACCCTTTGCCTTCTGTGAATGTATTGTAATGTTTTTAAAATTGTATAAATTGCCCTAATTTTGCTGGACCTCAGGAAGAGATAATGGGGACCCATAATAAATACAAACTAAAAACACACCATGTTTATGGTTAGTTTAGAGATCAGAGGCTGCGTTTACACAGGCAGCCCATTCTCATTTATTTTTTTCACTAAATGGTCTTTTGACCAATCACATCAGATCTCTTTCACATCAGAGCTTTTTCAGAGCTGATCTGATTGGTCAAAAATACCAATTAGTAAAAACAAAAGAACAGAATTGGGCTGCCTGTCTAAATATTTTATTTCTGTCTTTCTCTGTCTCCCTTTCTCTCTCACTTCCTTTCATCTATCAGATCGTCGGCCAACTAAGGTAACCACAAGTTGCTGCACAAGTGTGTCTGACTCTCACATCAAATTTAGACTGCAAGGATACCACATCCAAAATGCCATGCCACCCTGTGTTGATGCCATCGTGCAAGTCTCGAACACACACACACACACGCACGCACGCACACGCACACACACATACACACACACGTTGAACTCGGTGGGGTATGTTTTATGATGAACTACTCATGGTATGATTGTGGTAACGTACTGAAACTCAAGTCCTTTAGTTCACCCGACCTAGAATACCTCACAATCAAATTCCAACTCTATTACCTCCAAAGATAATTAAGTTCAGTTTTAGTCACAGCTGTGTATATTCCCTCTCAAGCCGATACCACGATGGCCATCAAGGAACTACACTGGACTTTGTGCAAACTGGAAACCACATATCCTGAGGCCACATTTATTGTAGCTGGGGATTGTAACAAAGCAAATTTGAGGAAAACACTACCAAAGTTCTACCAACACATTGACTGTAGTACTCGCGCTGCTAAAACACTTGATCACTGCTACTCGCCCTTCTGGGATGGCTACAAGTCCCCCCCCTTGGGCAAATAGGAAAGTCTATTCAACATCTGACCAATTGGAATCCAAGCTTCAAGATTGTTTTGATCACTCGGACTGGGATATGTTCAGGGTAGCCTCCGAGAATAACATTGATATATACACTACCGGTCAAAAGTTTTAGAACACCTACACATTCAAGGGTTTTTCTTAATGTTTTTTACTATTATCTACATTGTAGAATAATAGTGAAGACATCAAAACTATGAAATAACACATGGAATCATGAAGTCCAAAAAAGTGTGAAACAAATCAAAATATATTTTATATTTTTCAAATAGCCACCCTTTGCCTTGATGACAGCTTTGCACACTCTTGGCATTCTCTCAACCAGCTTCACCTGTAATGCTTTTCCAACCGTCTTGAAGGACTTCCCACATATGCTGAACACTTGCTGGCTGATTTTCCTTCACTCTGCGGTGCGACTCATCCCAAACCATCTCAATTTGGTTTAGGTCGGGGGATTGTGAAGGACAGGACATTTGATGCAGCACTCCATCACTCTCCTTCTTGGTCAAATAGCCCTTACACAGCCTGAAGGTGTGTTGGGTCATTGTCCTGTTGAAAAACAAATGATAGTCCCACTATGGGCAAACCAGATGGGATGGCGTATCGCTGCAGAATGCTGTGGTAGCCATGCTGGTTAAGTGTGCCTTGAATTCTAAATAAATCAGACAGTGTCACCAGCAAAGCACCATAACACCTCCTCCTCCATGCTTTACGGTGGGACATACACATGCAGAGATCATCCGTTCACCCACACCGTCTCACAGTTGGACCCAAAAATCGCAACTTTGGACTCCAGACCAAAGGCCAAATTTTCTACTGGTCTTATGTCCATTCCTCGTGTTTCTTGGCCCAAGCAAGTCTCTTCTTATTATTGGTGTCCTTTAGTAGTGGTTTCTTTGCAGCAATTCAACCATGAAGGCCTGATTCACACAGTCTCCTCTGAACAGTTGATGTTGAGATGTGTCTGTTACTTGAACTCTGTGAAGCATTTATTTGTGCTGCAATTTCTGAGGCTGGTAACTCTAATGAACTTATCCTCTGCAGCAGAGGTAACTCTGGGTCTTCCTTTCCTGTGGCGGTCCTCATGAGAGCCAGTTTCATCATAGTGCTTTATGTTTTTTGCAACTGCACTTCAAGAAACTTTAAAAGTTCTTGAAATGTTCCTTATTGACTGACCTTCATGTCTTTAAGTAATGATGGACTGTCGTTTCTCTTTGCTTATTTGAGCTGTTTTTGCTATAATATGGACTTGGAACTTTACCAAATAGGGCTATCTTCGGTATACCACCTCTACCTTGTCAAAACACAACTGATTTGATCAAACACATTAAGAAGGAAAGAAATTCCACAACTTAACTTTTAATAAGGCACACCTGTTAATTGAAATGCATTCCAGGTGACTACCTTATGAAGCTGGTTAAGAGAATGCCAAGAGTGTGCAAAGCTGTCATCAAGGCAAAGGGTGGCTACTTCGAAGAATCTCAAATATATTTTGATTTGTTTAACACTTTTTTGGTTACTACATGATTCCATATGCGTTATTTCATAGTTTTGATGTCTTCACTATTATTCTACAACGTAGAAAATAGTAAAAATAAAGTAAAAACCTTGAATGACTAGGTGTTCTAAAACTTTTGACCGGTAGTGTATATATAAAAAGAAATTGGGCAACCCTAGTGCAGTTCCCCCGACTTTAAATACCACTGCTCCACATGATTTGTAGTGTTGCTGTACAATAGCCATCTGTGTAGTGGTCATGTTAGCTGGGGATGTTGATATAAATATTATAGGTGTGCGTGAGTATGTGATGTTATGGCGTATGTAATTATTTCTCCACTAACATGTGTTTCTCAACGCCTACAGACCTGCCAACTTGCCGCAGCACATTGAAACACGACGGCAACACTGATCATTTGGCCAGTCTATGGAATGCATAGGATCCACAGAATTCACCCACACCTGCTTTTGGAAAAGGCTTTATTTAACAAACAGTGGAAATGAGGGCGGATCTTCAAAAGCACTTCGAACATGGAAATTATTCTGGTTTTACAGTTCTTACGATCTTAATGTCTCTCTCTCTCTCTCTCACACACACACACACACACACACACACATAATCATGGGTATATAGGGTCTTCCTCGTTCACTGCAGGTCCTCATCATCAAACAGATCCTCAAAGTCTGAGACAGAGAGACAGGTAGACAGAGAGAAAGAACACAATGAGTTTCTGATGTGATTGATTGACAGCTCTATCTGCCGAGTGACATGATACAGTATATGCATGCTGAAGTTTGAAAACATTCTAAAATAGTAGTCCAGTTTGTAGTGTGACTCATAACAGGTCATGCAGTAGTACTGTAGGTCAGTGTTTGGTAGGTAATGCCTTAGGACTTTAGGTTCCCTAAGGATAGGAGAGGTTTGGTGTTAACAAATGTGCTGCTTTATAGGAGCTACAACCACTCAAAAGGCAAAAATCACTGACACCACAGAAACACAGGGGAATGTGTTTTTCTGCTGGGTGTGTGTGAGTGCCTATGTGATACGTGGGTTGTGTGAGTGCCTGTGTGATACGTGGGTTGTGTGAGTGCCTGTGTGATACGTGGTGTGTGTGAGTGCCTGTGTGATACGTGGTGTGTGTGAGTGCCTGTGTGATACGTGGTGTGTGTGAGTGCCTGTGTGATACGTGGTGTGTGTGTGATCAAAGCGGCAGGCTGGCTAGGTGTCCTGCTGGGTTTCAGTCTAACAGGAACCATAAACCCCTTTATCATCCTCCTCTCCTCCTTTTCCTTCTCCCCCTCTCCTCCTTTCCCTGCCCACCCTCTCCTCCTTTCCCTGCTCCCCCTCTCTTCTCATCTCCTCCTGACATTACTCCTATCCGTTCCCTACTCTCCTCTCTACTCCCCCTCTCCTCCTTTACATCTTCTTTAAATGGATACTTCGTGTTTTTTTGCAATGAGGCCCTTTATCTACGTCCCCAGAGTCAGATGAACTGGTGGATACCATTGTCATATCTCTGTATCTAGTATGAAAGAAGTTAGTGGTAGTTTCGCGAGCCAACGCTAACTAGCGTTAGGATGCTCATTGCCAAAAATCCTGAAGTATCCCTTTAACCATTCATCCTGAAGTATCCCTTTAACCATTCATCCTGAAGTATCCCTTTAACCATTCATCCTGAAGTATCCCTTTAACAATTCCTCCTGAAGTATCCCTTTAACCATTCATCCTGAAGTATCCCTTTAACCATTCATCCTGAAGTATCCCTTTAACCATTCATCCTGAAGTATCCCTTTAACCATTCATCCTGAAGTATCCCTTTAACCATTCATCCTGAAGTATCCCTTTAACAATTCATCCTGAAGTATCCCTTTAACAATTCATCCTGAAGTATCCCTTTAACCATTCCTCCTGAAGTATCCCTTTAACCATTCCTCCTGAAGTATCCCTTTAACCATTCATCCTGAAGTATCCCTTTAACCATTCATCCTGAAGTATCCCTTTAACCATTCATCCTGAAGTATCCCTTTAACCATTCATCCTGAAGTATCCCTTTAACCATTCATCCTGAAGTATCCCTTTAACAATTCCTTCTGAAGTAACCCTTTAACCATGCCTTCCTGAAGTATCCCTTTAACCATTCATCCTGAAGTATCCCTTTAACCATTCATCCTGAAGTATCCCTTTAACCATTCATCCTGAAGTATCCCTTTAACCATTCATCCTCAAGTATCCCTTTAACCATTCATCCTCAAGTATCCCTTTAACCATTCATCCTCAAGTATCCCTTTAACCATTCATCCTCAAGTATCCCTTTAACCATTCCTTCTTTCTTCTCCTCTCCTCTTTTTAATGATCACTTTCTAGGTCATGTGTTGCTGAGCCATAAACTGTTTGTCCCGTGGCTAACACTGCCAGATGGAAAACACATTAGCTACACTGTGTGGTGTGTGTTGTTAATTGAAGTTTACAGGGAAAAGACATGTTAGTTTCTGTGAGACGGCCCTGTTGGCAAAGCAAACACACACAGAACACTTTCATAAGACCCCTCCCTAGCCCCCAAGATGCTTCTCTACCCAGTCTAGCCCAGTGTTTACCCCAACCTCTTCACCCATTCCACCAGCACAGCTAATTCAACTGGTCAACTACTCATCAGCACTCAATTAGTTTAAATCAGGTATGCTAGTACTGGAATAGAACAAATAAGTGAAATGGGATACTCAAGGATAGGTTTGAGAAACACTGCTCTAGTTTAGCCTCCAGCCCCACCTAGCCTCTACGGTGTGTGTGTGTGTGTGTGTGTCTGTCTGTCTGACTGACCGTTGAAGAAGTCTGAGTGCACTGCTTTCTCATTTGCTGCCAGGTCCATGAGCAGACCGCTGCTGCCCCCTGCCTGAAGAATCAGACACACAGGAACAATTTTAAAACAATGTAAGCCATTTAAGCCAAGTAAGGAAAACACATCAGCTAGAAATCAAAGACAGTTACGTCTACAGACAAAAAGGTGACAGTTGAGGTTTAAAAAAAACTGTCTGTGCTATAGCCTAGCACCCATGCACTATCGCCTAGGGTTGATGTGCATTCCCGGTAATACACTCGTGTCCTCCGTGGACCGGCTCGTACATAAAGCATCCTTCATTCGTGGGCGAAGCTGAGGGCTAAAAAAAACTAGTTAACGATAGAATTGATGCCTTTGCAGCCTGAATGTAGGATGTTTTATGTACGAGCCGGTCCACGGAGGACACGAGTGTGTTACTGGGCATGCACATCTAGTTCTCGAAAACTCTTGGCAGCATTCTGCCGTCAATAATCATCACTTGCGATTCGGCTTTCGAAACACGCCCCTCATTTTTGTTATTGTTGATATGAAACATAAGGTCCTTATGCTTCCTAAACCGTATCGCAAGCGATGTATTCAGACCGAGCGTCGCCGCTCTTAATTAACAGCAGGCGTTTTTTCTATCTGAGTCACTAACGTTAGGTCGCTAGGTTAGCGTTGGTGTTACTGTAGCTAGGCTAGGTCGGCGATTCTCTCGTGTCCCCTGATGATTACTAACCTCGTCTAGATCCACATAAGGCCCGGCGCCTTCAGGGAACATCTCGTCCACCGCTGGTTTCATGATAATTTCTGTTTTTGACAAGGTACCTAATGAATATTAGCTAACTATCTAGCTAGATGTTCTCTGTCAACGTAAACAATAGAAACCGGACCCTTTTCCGTGTAACACCACTTAGAAACCGGACCCTTTTCCGTGTAACACCACTTCCTGCTTTGGTAACAGTATAATGCCCTCGACTTTCACAAGGAACCAACGGTCGTTTGGGTGTACAGATTGAAGCAAAGGTAGGCTACAGAAGATAGCCAGGTACAGCTACTACAGACTTAGGTAAAATATGGTACAAACCTCCAGGTGATGAAAGGAGTTACATACCCAAGGATGGGAAACCTATAACTGATTGTAAAATAACTTTATCATTGTAAAAATTCCTCATACAAAATTCCTATTACAGTTCAATCCTTGCAAGTATCCACATCAAATATGGTAAATTGTGACAATGAGATCAAATGTCTGGTCAAATTTCATTGATATTGCACATTACATTTATGTAACGTTTTATATTATAGCCATTGGAATTCATGTGTTTTTTCAGTTGTGTGAGACACATTCATATATTTCATGATAAGTTAAAATACATTTGCTTATATAGCCTCATATTTAAAAATGCATTTCAATATACAATATTACATAACCTTATGGGGCCTCTTTCTCTCCGTCCATCCCCTCTCCTCATTCTCCCCCTCTCTTCTCCCTTCCTGACCCTCTCCCCACCCTCTCTCCTCTCTATTCTCCCTCTACCGTACCCCCCCTCTCTCCGTCTCCTCTCTCTTCTTAGTGTTCGTGTCCCTCGTTGGTCTCATATCCCAGTGTGTCTCCCAAGTGTTGGTGAGCATAGAAGGCCCGGGCCATTTCGTTGATGTGCTTGTAGGCTCCAATAGACCTGAGGTACTCTACGTAGTGCCAGAAGTCTAAGGTGGTGTAGGGCCAGTAGAGGACTGCCGGGGGCTCATCGTATGGAACTACAAACACACAGACATAAACAAATCACAACACTCACTGACTGACAACCCCAAGGAAGTCTACATAATATAAGAACCATGTAGATCCTATCAGTACATGTTACAGAAGGTCTGTGTGTATGTAGAGGTCTGTATGTGTGTGTCTATTTTACCTCATTCAGGGGTGAAGCCTCTAGCATCTGTAGGAGGGAGAGATGGGAGATGGAGTTTAGTGTTCTGAATTGTCAAAGACCCCAGCCACCCCAGTCATAGACTGTTCTCTCTACTACCACATGTTCTCTCTACTACCACATGTTCTCTCTACTACCGCATGTTCTCTCTACTACCGCATGTTCTCTCTACCACCGCATGTTCTCTCTACTACCGCATGTTCTCTCTACCACCGCATGTTCTCTCTACTACCACATGTTCTCTCTACTACCACATGTTCTCTCTACTACCACATGTTCTCTCTACTACCACATGTTCTCTCTACTACCACATGTTCTCTCTACTACCGCATGTTCTCTCTACTACCACATGTTCTCTCTACTACCACATGTTCTCTCTACTACCACATGTTCTCTCTACTACCACATGTTCTCTCTACTACCGCATGTTCTCTCTACCACCGCATGTTCTCTCTACTACCACATGTTCTCTCTACCACCGCATGTTCTCTCTACTACCACATGTTCTCTCTACTACCGCATGTTCTCTCTACTACCGCATGTTCTCTCTACCACCGCATGTTCTCTCTACTACCACATGTTCTCTCTACTACCGCATGTTCTCTCTACTACCACATGTTCTCTCTACTACCACATGTTCTCTCTACTACCACATGTTCTCTCTACCACCGCATGTTCTCTCTACTACCACATGTTCTCTCTACCACCGCATGTTCTCTCTACTACCACATGTTCTCTCTACCACCGCATGTTCTCTCTACCACCGCATGTTCTCTCTACCACCGCATGTTCTCTCTACTACCACATGTTCTCTCTACTACCGCATGTTCTCTCTACTACCACATGTTCTCTCTACCACCGCATGTTCTCTCTACCACCGCATGTTCTCTCTACCACCGCATGTTCTCTCTACTACCACATGTTCTCTCTACTACCGCATGTTCTCTCTACTACCACATGTTCTCTCTACTACCGCATGTTCTCTCTACTACCGCATGTTCTCTCTACTACCACATGTTCTCTCTACTACCACATGTTCTCTCTACTACCACATGTTCTCTCTACTACCGCATGTTCTCTCTACTACCACATGTTCTCTCTACTACCGCATGTTCTCTCTACCACCGCATGTTCTCTCTACTACCGCACGTTCTCTCTACCACCGCATGTTCTCTCTACTACCGCATGTTCTCTCTACTACCACATGTTCTCTCTACTACCGCATGTTCTCTCTGCCACCGCATGTTCTCTCTACCACCGCATGTTCTCTCTACTACCACATGTTCTCTCTACCACCGCATGTTCTCTCTACTACCACATGTTCTCTCTACCACCGCATGTTCTCTCTACCACCGCATGTTCTCTCTACTACCACATGTTCTCTCTACCACCGCATGTTCTCTCTACCACCGCATGTTCTCTCTACTACCACATGTTCTCTCTACCACCGCATGTTCTCTCTACCACCGCATGTTCTCTCTACTACCACATGTTCTCTCTACCACCGCATGTTCTCTCTACCACCGCATGTTCTCTCTACTACCACATGTTCTCTCTACCACCGCATGTTCTCTCTACCACCGCATGTTCTCTCTACTACCGCATGTTCTCTCTACTACCACATGTTCTCTCTACTACCGCATGTTCTCTCTACTACCGCATGTTCTCTCTGCCACCGCATGTTCTCTCTACCACCGCATGTTCTCTCTACTACCACATGTTCTCTCTACCACCGCATGTTCTCTCTACTACCGCATGTTCTCTCTACCACCGCATGTTCTCTCTACCACCGCATGTTCTCTCTACTACCGCATGTTCTCTCTGCCACCGCATGTTCTCTCTGCCACCGCATGTTCTCTCTACCACCGCATGTTCTCTCTACCACCGCATGTTCTCTCTACTACCACATGTTCTCTCTACCACCGCATGTTCTCTCTACTACCACATGTTCTCTCTACTACCACATGTTCTCTCTACCACCGCATGTTCTCTCTACCACCGCATGTTCTCTCTACCACCGCATGTTCTCTCTACTACCACATGTTCTCTCTACTACCGCATGTTCTCTCTACCACCGCATGTTCTCTCTACTACCACATGTTCTCTCTACCACCGCATGTTCTCTCTACTACCACATGTTCTCTCTACTACCGCATGTTCTCTCTACCACCGCATGTTCTCTCTACTACCACATGTTCTCTCTACCACCGCATGTTCTCTCTACCACCGCATGTTCTCTCTACTACCACATGTTCTCTCTACTACCACATGTTCTCTCTACTACCGCATGTTCTCTCTACTACCGCATGTTCTCTCTACCACCGCATGTTCTCTCTACTACCGCACGTTCTCTCTGCCACCGCACGTTCTCTCTACTACCGCATGTTCTCTCTGCCACCGCACGTTCTCTCTACTACCGCATGTTCTCTCTACCACCGCATGTTCTCTCTACTACCACATGTTCTCTCTACTACCGCATGTTCTCTCTACTACCGCATGTTCTCTCTACCACCGCATGTTCTCTCTACTACCGCATGTTCTCTCTACTACCGCATGTTCTCTCTACCACCGCATGTTCTCTCTACTACCACATGTTCTCTCTACTACCGCATGTTCTCTCTACTACCGCATGTTCTCTCTACCACCGCATGTTCTCTCTACTACCGCATGTTCTCTCTACCACCGCATGTTCTCTCTACCACCGCATGTTCTCTCTACTACCGCATGTTCTCTCTACTACCGCATGTTCTCTCTACTACCACATGTTCTCTCTACTACCGCATGTTCTCTCTACCACCGCATGTTCTCTCTACTACCACATGTTCTCTCTACTACCACATGTTCTCTCTACTACCACATGTTCTCTCTACTACCACATGTTCTCTCTACTACCACATGTTCTCTCTACTACCACATGTTCTCTCTACTACCACATGTTCTCTCTACTACCGCATGTTCTCTCTACTACCGCATGTTCTCTCTACTACCGCATGTTCTCTCTACCACCGCATGTTCTCTCTACTACCACATGTTCTCTCTACTACCGCATGTTCTCTCTACTACCGCATGTTCTCTCTACTACCGCATGTTCTCTCTACTACCACATGTTCTCTCTACTACCGCATGTTCTCTCTACTACCGCATGTTCTCTCTACTACCGCATGTTCTCTCTACTACCGCATGTTCTCTCTACTACCACATGTTCTCTCTACTACCGCATGTTCTCTCTACTACCGCATGTTCTCTCTACTACCGCATGTTCTCTCTACTACCGCATGTTCTCTCTGCCACCGCACGTTCTCTCTACTACCGCATGTTCTCTCTACCACCGCATGTTCTCTCTACCACCGCATGTTCTCTCTACTACCACATGTTCTCTCTACTACCGCATGTTCTCTCTACTACCGCATGTTCTCTCTACTACCGCATGTTCTCTCTACTACCACATGTTCTCTCTACTACCGCATGTTCTCTCTACCACCGCATGTTCTCTCTACTACCACATGTTCTCTCTGCCACCGCATGTTCTCTCTACTACCGCATGTTCTCTCTACTACCACATGTTCTCTCTACTACCGCATGTTCTCTCTACTACCGCATGTTCTCTCTACTACCGCATGTTCTCTCTACTACCACATGTTCTCTCTACTACCGCATGTTCTCTCTACTACCGCATGTTCTCTCTACTACCACATGTTCTCTCTACTACCACATGTTCTCTCTACTACCGCATGTTCTCTCTACTACCGCATGTTCTCTCTACTACCGCATGTTCTCTCTACCACCGCATGTTCTCTCTACCACCGCATGTTCTCTCTACTACCACATGTTCTCTCTACTACCACATGTTCTCTCTACTACCGCATGTTCTCTCTACCACCGCATGTTCTCTCTACCACCGCATGTTCTCTCTACTACCGCATGTTCTCTCTACCACCGCATGTTCTCTCTACTACCACATGTTCTCTCTACCACCGCATGTTCTCTCTACTACCGCATGTTCTCTCTACCACCGCATGTTCTCTCTACCACCGCATGTTCTCTCTACCACCGCATGTTCTCTCTACCACCGCATGTTCTCTCTACTACCGCATGTTCTCTCTACCACCGCATGTTCTCTCTACTACCACATGTTCTCTCTACTACCACATGTTCTCTCTACCACCGCATGTTCTCTCTACTACCGCATGTTCTCTCTACTACCGCATGTTCTCTCTACCACCGCATGTTCTCTCTACCACCGCATGTTCTCTCTACCACCGCACGTTCTCTCTACTACCGCACGTTCTCTCTACCACCGCATGTTCTCTCTACCACCGCATGTTCTCTCTACTACCGCATGTTCTCTCTACCACCGCATGTTCTCTCTACCACCGCATGTTCTCTCTACCACCGCATGTTCTCTCTACCACCGCATGTTCTCTCTACTACCGCATGTTCTCTCTACCACCGCATGTTCTCTCTACTACCGCATGTTCTCTCTACTACCGCATGTTCTCTCTACTACCGCATGTTCTCTCTACCACCGCATGTTCTCTCTACCACCGCATGTTCTCTCTACCACCGCATGTTCTCTCTACTACCGCACGTTCTCTCTACCACCGCATGTTCTCTCTACCACCGCATGTTCTCTCTACTACCGCATGTTCTCTCTACCACCGCATGTTCTCTCTACCACCGCATGTTCTCTCTACCACCGCATGTTCTCTCTACCACCGCATGTTCTCTCTACTACCGCATGTTCTCTCTACCACCGCATGTTCTCTCTACTACCGCATGTTCTCTCTACTACCACATGTTCTCTCTACCACCGCATGTTCTCTCTACCACCGCATGTTCTCTCTACCACCACATGTTCTCTCTACTACCGCATGTTCTCTCTACCACCGCATGTTCTCTCTACCACCGCACGTTCTCTCTACTACCGCACGTTCTCTCTACTACCGCATGTTCTCTCTACTACCGCATGTTCTCTCTACTACCGCATGTTCTCTCTACTACCACATGTTCTCTCTACTACCACATGTTCTCTCTACTACCGCATGTTCTCTCTACTACCGCATGTTCTCTCTACTACCGCATGTTCTCTCTACCACCGCATGTTCTCTCTACCACCGCATGTTCTCTCTACTACCACATGTTCTCTCTACTACCACATGTTCTCTCTACCACCGCATGTTCTCTCTACCACCGCATGTTCTCTCTACTACCGCATGTTCTCTCTACCACCGCATGTTCTCTCTACCACCGCATGTTCTCTCTACCACCGCATGTTCTCTCTACCACCGCATGTTCTCTCTACTACCGCATGTTCTCTCTACCACCGCATGTTCTCTCTACTACCACATGTTCTCTCTACTACCGCATGTTCTCTCTACTACCGCATGTTCTCTCTACCACCGCATGTTCTCTCTACCACCGCATGTTCTCTCTACCACCGCATGTTCTCTCTACTACCGCACGTTCTCTCTACCACCGCATGTTCTCTCTACCACCGCATGTTCTCTCTACTACCGCATGTTCTCTCTACCACCGCATGTTCTCTCTACCACCGCATGTTCTCTCTACCACCGCATGTTCTCTCTACCACCGCATGTTCTCTCTACTACCGCATGTTCTCTCTACCACCGCATGTTCTCTCTACTACCACATGTTCTCTCTACTACCACATGTTCTCTCTACCACCGCATGTTCTCTCTACCACCGCATGTTCTCTCTACCACCACATGTTCTCTCTACTACCGCATGTTCTCTCTACCACCGCATGTTCTCTCTACCACCGCACGTTCTCTCTACTACCGCACGTTCTCTCTACTACCACATGTTCTCTCTACTACCGCATGTTCTCTCTACCACCGCATGTTCTCTCTACCACCGCACGTTCTCTCTACTACCGCACGTTCTCTCTACTACCGCATGTTCTCTCTACCACCGCATGTTCTCTCTACTACCGCATGTTCTCTCTACCACCGCATGTTCTCTCTACCACCGCACGTTCTCTCTACTACCGCATGTTCTCTCTACTACCGCACGTTCTCTCTACCACCGCATGTTCTCTCTACTACCGCATGTTCTCTCTACCACCGCATGTTCTCTCTACTACCGCACGTTCTCTCTACCACCGCATGTTCTCTCTACTACCGCATGTTCTCTCTACTACCGCATGTTCTCTCTACTACCGCATGTTCTCTCTACCACCGCACGTTCTCTCTACTACCGCACGTTCTCTCTACTACCGCACGTTCTCTCTACTACCGCATGTTCTCTCTACCACCGCACGTTCTCTCTACTACCGCACGTTCTCTCTACTACCGCACGTTCTCTCTACTACCGCATGTTCTCTCTACTACCGCACGTTCTCTCTACTACCGCATGTTCTCTCTACTACCGCATGTTCTCTCTACTACCGCACGTTCTCTCTACTACCGCATGTTCTCTCTACTACCGCATGTTCTCTCTACTACCGCACGTTCTCTCTACTACCACATGTTCTCTCTACTACCTCACGTTCTCTCTACTACCGCACGTTCTCTCTACTACCGCACGTTCTCTCTACCACCGCACGTTCTCTCTACTACCGCACGTTCTCTCTACTACCGCACGTTCTCTCTACCACCGCACGTTCTCTCTACTACCGCACGTTCTCTCTACCACCGCACGTTCTCTCTACCACCGCATGTTCTCTCTACTACCGCACGTTCTCTATACTACCTCACGTTCTCTCTACTACCTCACGTTCTCTCTACTACCTCACGTTCTCTCTACTACCTCACGTTCTCTCTACTACCGCACGTTCTCTCTACTACCGCACGTTCTCTCTACTACCGCACGTTCTCTCTACTACCGCACGTTCTCTCTACCACCGCACGTTCTCTCTACTACCGCACGTTCTCTCTACTACCACATGTTCTCTCTACTACCGCATGTTCTCTCTACCACCGCATGTTCTCTCTACTACCGCACGTTCTCTATACTACCTCACGTTCTCTCTAGTACCTCACGTTCTCTCTACTACCTCACGTTCTCTCTACTACCTCACGTTCTCTCTACTACCTCACGTTCTCTCTACTACCGCACGTTCTCTCTACTACCGCACGTTCTCTCTACTACCGCACGTTCTCTCTACTACCGCACGTTCTCTCTACTACCGCATGTTCTCTCTACCACCGCATGTTCTCTCTACTACCGCACGTTCTCTATACTACCTCACGTTCTCTCTACTACCTCACGTTCTCTCTACTACCGCATGTTCTCTCTACCACCGCACGTTCTCTCTACTACCGCACGTTCTCTATACTACCTCACGTTCTCTCTACTACCTCACGTTCTCTCTACTACCTCACGTTCTCTCTACTACCTCACGTTCTCTCTACTACCGCACGTTCTCTCTACTACCGCACGTTCTCTCTACCACCGCATGTTCTCTCTACTACCGCACGTTCTCTCTACTACCGCATGTTCTCTCTACTACCACACGTTCTCTCTACTACCACACGTTCTCTCTACTACCACATGTTCTCTCTACTACCACATGTTCTCTCTACTACCTCACGTTCTCTCTACTACCTCACGTTCTCTCTACTACCTCACGTTCTCTCTACTACCTCACGTTCTCTCTACTACCGCACGTTCTCTCTACTACCGCACGTTCTCTCTACCACCGCATGTTCTCTCTACCACCGCATGTTCTCTCTACTACCGCATGTTCTCTCTACTACCGCATGTTCTCTCTACTACCGCATGTTCTCTCTACTACCGCATGTTCTCTCTACTACCACACGTTCTCTCTACTACCGCACGTTCTCTCTACTACCGCACGTTCTCTCTACCACCGCACGTTCTCTCTACTACCGCACGTTCTCTCTACTACCACATGTTCTCTCTACTACCGCATGTTCTCTCTACCACCGCATGTTCTCTCTACTACCGCACGTTCTCTATACTACCTCACGTTCTCTCTACTACCTCACGTTCTCTCTACTACCTCACGTTCTCTCTACTACCTCACGTTCTCTCTACTACCACATGTTCTCTCTACTACCGCATGTTCTCTCTACTACCGCATGTTCTCTCTACTACCACATGTTCTCTCTACTACCACATGTTCTCTCTACCACCGCATGTTCTCTCTACTACCGCATGTTCTCTCTACTACCACATGTTCTCTCTACCACCGCATGTTCTCTCTACCACCGCATGTTCTCTCTACTACCGCATGTTCTCTCTACTACCGCATGTTCTCTCTACCACCGCATGTTCTCTCTACCACCGCATGTTCTCTCTACTACCGCATGTTCTCTCTACCACCGCATGTTCTCTCTACTACCGCATGTTCTCTCTACTACCACATGTTCTCTCTACTACCACATGTTCTCTCTACTACCACATGTTCTCTCTACTACCACATGTTCTCTCTACTACCACATGTTCTCTCTACTACCACATGTTCTCTCTACCACCGCATGTTCTCTCTACTACCACATGTTCTCTCTACTACCGCATGTTCTCTCTACTACCGCACGTTCTCTCTACTACCGCATGTTCTCTCTACCACCGCATGTTCTCTCTACTACCGCATGTTCTCTCTGCCACCGCACGTTCTCTCTACTACCACATGTTCTCTCTACTACCGCATGTTCTCTCTACTACCACATGTTCTCTCTACTACCACATGTTCTCTCTACTACCACATGTTCTCTCTACCACCGCATGTTCTCTCTACTACCACATGTTCTCTCTACTACCGCATGTTCTCTCTACTACCGCACGTTCTCTCTACCACCGCATGTTCTCTCTACCACCGCATGTTCTCTCTACCACCGCATGTTCTCTCTACTACCACATGTTCTCTCTACTACCACATGTTCTCTCTACTACCGCATGTTCTCTCTACTACCACATGTTCTCTCTACTACCGCATGTTCTCTCTACTACCGCATGTTCTCTCTACTACCGCATGTTCTCTCTACTACCGCACGTTCTCTCTACCACCGCATGTTCTCTCTACTACCACATGTTCTCTCTACTACCACATGTTCTCTCTACTACCGCATGTTCTCTCTACCACCGCATGTTCTCTCTACTACCACATGTTCTCTCTACCACCGCATGTTCTCTCTACTACCACATGTTCTCTCTACTACCGCATGTTCTCTCTACTACCACATGTTCTCTCTACCACCGCATGTTCTCTCTACTACCGCATGTTCTCTCTACTACCGCATGTTCTCTCTACTACCGCATGTTCTCTCTACTACCACATGTTCTCTCTACCACCGCATGTTCTCTCTACTACCGCATGTTCTCTCTACTACCACATGTTCTCTCTACCACCGCATGTTCTCTCTACTACCGCATGTTCTCTCTACTACCGCATGTTCTCTCTACTACCGCACGTTCTCTCTACCACCGCATGTTCTCTCTACTACCACATGTTCTCTCTACTACCACATGTTCTCTCTACTACCGCATGTTCTCTCTACCACCGCATGTTCTCTCTACTACCACATGTTCTCTCTACCACCGCATGTTCTCTCTACTACCACATGTTCTCTCTACTACCGCATGTTCTCTCTACTACCACATGTTCTCTCTACCACCGCATGTTCTCTCTACTACCGCATGTTCTCTCTACTACCACATGTTCTCTCTACCACCGCATGTTCTCTCTACTACCACATGTTCTCTCTACTACCACATGTTCTCTCTACTACCGCATGTTCTCTCTACTACCGCATGTTCTCTCTACCACCGCATGTTCTCTCTACTACCACATGTTCTCTCTACTACCACATGTTCTCTCTACCACCGCATGTTCTCTCTACTACCACATGTTCTCTCTACTACCACATGTTCTCTCTACTACCGCATGTTCTCTCTACCACCGCATGTTCTCTCTACCACCGCATGTTCTCTCTACTACCACACGTTCTCTCTACTACCACATGTTCTCTCTACTACCGCATGTTCTCTCTACTACCACATGTTCTCTCTACTACCGCACGTTCTCTCTACTACCGCATGTTCTCTCTACTACCACATGTTCTCTCTACTACCGCTCTACTAAAGGCTTCTCAACAGTTTTTACCCCCAAGCCATAAGACTCCTGAACAGGTAATCAAATGGCTACCCGGACTATTTGCATTGTGTGCCCCCCCCCCCCCCCCCCCACCCCTCTTTTACGCTGCTGCTACTCTCTGTTTATCATATATGCATAGTCACTTTAACTATACATTCATGTACATACTACCTCAATCAGCCCGACTAACCGGTGTCTGTATGTAGCCTCGCTACTGTATATAGCCTCGCTACTGTATGTAGCCTCGCTACTGTTATAGCCTCGCTACTGTATATAGCCTCGCTACTGTTATTTTTCACTGTCTTTTTACTGTTGTTTTCATTTCTTTACTTACCTATTGTCACCTAATACCTTTTTTGCATTGTTGGTTAGAGCCTGTAAGTAAGCATTTCACTGTAAGCTCTACACCTGTTGTATTCGGCACACGTGACAAATAAACTTTGATTTGCCAGAGGTGCTGTCTGTCTCGGGTTCAGAGGAGTCTAAAGCTCACGGAAGAAATTACGGAGTACGATGCTGTTGTAAGATCATGTGTCCCCCCCAAGAAGCATGCACACACACACACACACACACACACACACACACACACCCTTGTCACAGCCACACTTTATAGTGGCCACATCAGTACTTGCTGTTTGACTAGATGCTCAGGAGGGGGTAGCAGAGATTGTTTGTCCCAATCGCAATCTAAACACTTTTGCAGAAGAAAAGACAGTCATCAGTTTGACTTCAAAACAAAACTTTAATTACTAATATACAGACTACATGACACGTATACAGCTACACTTGTTCCCCCAGTTCCCTTACCTGTGAACATGTTTCTATGATGGGAATACTGCGTGTGTGTGTGTGTGTGTTTGCCCCTATAGGAACCGTGCCCAACCCTCAGAGAACTAACTCATGCTGTCAGCATTCTATTCATCCCACGAAGAAACCGTCACCATCGTTACATAGCTAGACATTTAATCAACCAAACTACCTTATAAACTAACAGATCTCCAACTACAGACCATAAAGTCTCTAAATATAAAATTCATGTGATAGTCTAAATGAGATGGTAGGTAGTGATATGTTGGATGGTAAGATTATAAGACCAACTGTCAGTGTATATAAACTATTATAAACTGGGTGGTTTGAGCCCTGAATGCTGATTGGCTGACAGCCGAGGTATATCAGACCGTATACCACGGGTATGACAAAACATTTATTTTTACTGCTCTAATTACGTTGGTAACCAGTTTATAATAGCAATAAGGCACCTCTGGGGTTTGTGGTATATGGCCAATATACCACGGCTAAGGGCTCTGTCCAGGCACTCCGGATGCGTCGTGCAATATACCACACCCCCTCGTGCCTTATTGATTAATTAGACACGAGAGGTGGATACTAGGTCTAGTATTTGATAGTTGTATTTCTGTCTGTAACTATAGAGGTAGGGCTAAATTACATGTGGATAGAGCATTGGGAGTAGGGGAGAAGTGTCTACGGCGTTAGGACTAGGGAAGTGGACACATAAATAACCCTTTAACCCTACAACCCTAACCGCTGACCTCTAAACCTCCATCTAGTCGCAGCCCGTTTGGTCAGTAACACTCATCTTGAAGGTGTCAATGTTTTCTTTAGCCAGCAGCTGCCTGGCGTACTCTACTTCCTCTGCAGGCAAGAAGCGGGAACGTCCCAGGATCCAGGCGTAGTCGACATGGAAAATCCTCAACACGTCAGTACAGCTGTACACCACCGCTCCACTCACATAGTCAGTACTCAGCACCCAGTACGGACTATAGGGAGTGACTGAGAGAGGTTTGGAGAGGGGGGGGGGGGGGGGGGAGAAGAGGTCGAGAGGGATAGAGATTAAGACAGACTCAGAGTCACAGGGATGATGTCATTATCAGATTAACTGCCCTCTCTCACAGGCCCTGAGTCAGAGCTGAATTCATCCAGGACAAGACCTGTGCAACAGTAGACATTCAGTAGAGACTCAATAGTCATGGTAATATAGTTGTAGAGAGTAGAGACTCGATAGAGTCCTGGAAATACAGTTATAGACAGCAAGGACTCAGTAGAGACTCAATAGAGTCTTGGGAATAGAGTTATAGACAATAGAGACTCAATAGAGTCATGGTAATATAGTTATAGACAAAGGAAACTCAGTAGAGACTTGATAGTCATGGTAATACTGTCTATAACTCTATAACTCTATTGTCTATAACTCTTACCAACCTCTCCGTCAATGTGAGCAAGACAAAGGAGCTGATCGTGGACAACAGGAAAAGGCGGTCTGAACAGACCCCCATTAACATCGACGAGGCTGTAGTGGAGCGGGTGTCCACATCACCAACAAACTATCATGGTCCAAACACACCAAGACAGTTGTGAAGAGTGCACGACAACACCTTTTCCCCCTTAGGAGACTGAAAAGATTTGGCATGGGTCCCCAGATCCTCTAAAAGTTCTACAGCTGCACCAGTACCGGAATGCCAAGTCTAGGACCAAAAGGCTCCTTAACAGCTTCTACCCTCAAGCCATAAGACTGCTGAACAATGATCAAATGGCCTCCGGATTATTTACATTGACCCCCCCCTCCATTTATTTTTTACACTGCTGTTACTCGTTGTTTATTATCTATGCATAGTCACTTCACCCATACCTACATGTACAAATTACCTCAACTAACCTGTACCCCCCAACATTGACTCGGTACTGGCACCCCCTGTATATAGCCTCGTTATTGTTATTTTATTGTGTTACTTTTTTATTATTTTTTATGTTAGTTTATTTGGTAAATATTTTCTTAACTCTTTCTTGAACTGCACTGTTGGTTAAGGGCTTATAAGTAAGCATTTCACGGTAAGGTCTACACTTGTTGTATTCGGCGCATGTGACAAATAAAGTTTGATTTGATCGAGTCATGGTAATAGACTTATAGACAGTAGAGACTCTGTAGAGTCATGGTAATAGACTTATAGACAGCAGAGACTCAGTAGAGACTTAATATAGTCATGGTAATAGACTTATAGACAGTAGAGACTTGATATAGTCATGGTAATAGACTTATATACAGTAGAGACTCACAGTAGGAGAAGCTGACTCCCAGTTTGGCTGGTTTTTTTGGGTCCTGGACCACTGCTGTCCCCTCCACAGTCCGCACCTTACCTTTACTGGAGGCAGAGATATACACTGTCACCACTTTTAGAAAAAACATGTCTATGAGAAAACTGTACTAGCTTTCAGTTCAGGGAGGACAGTCGACTTCTAAATGTCTTTGTATGAGGTAAAGTTTGACATAGTTCAGACACACTTAAACACTCACACACAGAAATAAATACTGACTAGAACTGGGAGTTGAGGACTCTGATGGTGCCGTCTCCCCTCAGAGAGTAATCGGCCTGGATGCATTTCCCTCTCTCAAAGGATGCTGGAAGTTTCGCTATCTCATACCACGTGCCCAGGTACTAATAAGGGTAGGAGAGGGGTTGTTAAAAATGTACGCTTTAAATCACAAAAAAGCTCTGTGTGTGTGTGTGTGTGTTTACCTGCTGCAGGCTGAAGTTGGGCTGGACACTGGGGGTGGGGCATGGACCCCAATGGTATGTCTGGGCGGAGACCAGAGGGAGGAGGATCCAAAATATAGGAAACATTTTTCTTATGGGAGAAGAGGAGCGATGGGGGAAGAACGGTAAAGCCGTAAGGTAGTGTACAGCTGTATGCCAATGAAGTACAGGTAACCTTGAGAACAGGTTAGCGTGAGTATCTGAAATGCTTTGCTTTACATTCCATGTTTTGTTCCTTGACATGCCATCTGAACGATTAAAGTCTGCAGGCAGACTACATGACACCTATACAGCTACACTTGTTCCTCCAGTTCCCTTCCCTATGAACATGATGGGGATTGTGTGTGTGTGTGTGTGTGTGTGTGTGTGTGTGTGTGTGTGTGTGTGTGTGTGTGTGTGTGTGTGTGTGTGTGTGTGTGTGTGTGTGTGTGTGTGTGTGTGTGTGTGTGTGTGTGTGTGTGTGTGTGTGTGTGTGTGTGTGTGTGTGTGTGTTTACCTCTATGGGAACTGTGACCAACCCTCAGAATACAAAACATACCAGCCTCAACGACCTTCCTCTTACATTGAAAAACATCTCAAAGCTGCCAGTGTGAATTAAATAGAAAGCTTTGCTCCTAAATCTCAAAGACGGGTTGTAAAAAAATACAGGTCAAAACATAGTGTCCAAAACATAATGTTATACTGTACACTTAATAATAATAATACATTTTATTAAGCAGACGCCTTTCAGGACTACATAAAGACCTACTTACTCCACTGTAGGCTAGACTAGTCTTTATTTCAATATGGTTTGTTTACATTGACAAAGGAATTCAGCCAAATGTCATCCCATGACGTCACACAGTCACTTTAAATTCCTATGTTCCAAGCATGCATCATGTTTTATATTAAGTTTAAAAAAAACTAAGTTATTTGAATATTCAACAGTTCATAATCAGTTCTTACCAGTATGCTATTAACTTTATCTCTTGAATTTCTAGACACTCAAATATGTTACATAATATATTTCTAAACAATACTTTTTCACCTTTCTAGAGACCTATAAGAGAAATGTTTCTTACCTGTGCTCTTTTTACAAACTTTATGAAGAAATAGCAACTGCACAAGTATGTATATTCAACAGAATATATTTCCTAAAGTTGCAGCGTCGCTTAAGTCTTGGGATGACAGAGTGTGTGTGTCTGTCTAAGTCGTCACAGAGTGCACCCAGCACCAGGCAGGTGATTATGAAATTGTTGTCATGAGACCGCTCCCTCTCTGGGTGCATTCTGGAGAGAGAGGGGTAGAGAGAGAGAGGGGTAGAGAGAGAGAGGGGTAGAGAGAGAGAGAGAGAGAGAGAGAGAGAGAGAGAGAGAGAGAGAGAGAGAGAGAGAGAGAGAGAGAGAGAGAGAGAGAGAGAGAATGTGTCTGTTGTGTGTTTATCAGGAGATGCCCGTCTTGTCATTTAACCGCTGATTCAGGCTTTTGTCTCCTCTTATCGTTCTGTTACTGGAAAATCACAGTGAGTTAAGCCCCATCCCAATAGTCTTTAAATTAACAAATAAAATAAATGAAATATAACTAAATTCTTTCATAAGATAATGTACAGTAGTTACAATTACTAAGCCGTGTGTGTGTTTGATTTTACTATCCTTGTTGGAACCAGAAGTCCCCAAGAATAGTAAATCAACCTTTTGCAGGTCCACATGTAGCGTGGTTCGTTCTGCGTTGTGTACTTTTAATTAGGACGCTGCCACAACTGAAGGTCTGCTAGTTGAATTATTTTTATTTGCCCTGCACACGAAGAGACAACACACATTATGTTAACCCTTGGCGCAGTCCTAGCTCTCAGGCACCTTGCTATGCCGAAGGTCAGGCAAAAGAGAGCGCTAAAAAGGAAATAACATGTGCTGCGTGCACACATTCGATGCACAACAGCACACCATACAATACCATACAAGTAAAATGATACAGAACATAATTCGGACAAAATAAAAGACATACCTGCACACGAAGAGACAACACACATTATGTCAACCCTTGGCGCAGTCCTAGCTCTCAGGCACCTGCGCGAGCACATGGACACTCACTCAAACACTGTCTCAAGTACTCACAAGGTACAATAGATACATTTTACATTTACATTTTAGTCATTTAGCAGACGCTCTTATCCAGAGCGACTTACAGTAGAGTGCATACATTTTATTACATTTTACATACTGAGACAAGGATATCCCTACCGGCCAAACCCTCCCTAACCCGGACGACGCTATGCCAATTGTGTGTCGCCCCACGGACCTCCCGGTTGCGGCCGGCTGCGACAGAGCCTGGGCGCGAACCCAGCCCAGCCTGGGCGCGAACCCAGAGACTCTGGTGGCGCAGCTAGCACTGCGATGCAGTGCCCTAGACCACTGCGCCACCCGGGAGGTGGTTGCTATGCTATGCCGAAGGTCAGGCAAAAGAGGACAATAAGGGGGTACGGAAATACAGATAACCCGCGATGGGCCAAACCAAAATATACAAAACTTTTACAATCACATATATGTACAATATTGATATGAAAAAGTGTTTGTACACCAAATAAAAACATTAACTATGCAGCTGTAATTAAATAAAAAAATACACTGAATTATTATTATTATCAAATTATTAACATCCCCTCTTGACCTGGCCTATTTGAATTGGTCCTTGTGTGCAATTTGGTGCATAATCTATTTGTATTTGTTTGTATGTAGAGGTCTGTGTGTGTGTGTCTATTTTACCTCCTTCAGGGGTGAAGGCTCTGACATCTGTAAGAGGGAGATGGGAGATGGAGTTTAGCATTCTGAAGCGTTCCAAGTATTCCATTCACAAAGACTCGATTGAGAGTCAGAAAAAATGAGAGTCCTCCTCTGAGGACTCTGGGATACCCGAAGAAACTTCCTTCCTCCTCAAATATTATTCCTCACTGGGTTTACACACACACACACACACACACACACACACACACACACACACACACACACACACACACACACACACACACACACACACACACACACACACACACACACACACACACACACAAACACACAGTGCTCTTTGTACACATGCAGCATTCAAAACAGACCTCGCCTTATGGATGCAGCAATTCTGTCCTTACTGAATAGAACAGTTAGTCATAGTTATCTGCCATCTGAGTCAGTTATCGTCAATACTGAGTACTTATTATGCCACTTTAACATGGATTACACATACAGCACTATTTACTAATTGATTTGACGTAAAATGCTTAACATCAAACCCGGCCTAACCCCACGAAGAGCAAGCAGAAGGTAACATAACGGAGGGTATCCCAGAGGTTGCTGATGATTAGTAAGAGTTAGTAATAAAACACTGCTGAGAAAGAGACTGTTCTGTGCAGCATCATTTTAATGGAGGAGGAGAGACTCACCAGTGAGTTTACAGGCAATGAGACAGAGGAAGAGAATTCGAAGCTCAACCAGCAACTTCATCCTGACTTCTGAAAACACAAACACAGAATAAGCTACTAGTAGAATAAACATACATATTAGACTCATAACACAGAGTTCACTGATAAACACTCTAAACTACACTCTAAACTACTAACTCAAAACTTTACAAAATACTCACTCTCCATCAGAATCAAAACAATAACACTAATATATTCAACACATTCAAACGTCTGTGCGCCTGGTTGTGATGAGAAGAGTCTGGTTATTTTTACCTGTGTGTGTCTTGCCAGAGGTGCTGTCTGTCTCGGGTCCAGAGGAGTCTAAAGCTCACGGCAGAAATGAGGGAACAGGACCCTGATGTAAGATCACGTGTCACCCCCAAGACACACACACACACACACACACACACACACACACACACACACACACACACACACACACACACACACACACACACACACACACACACACACACACACACACACACACACACCTCTCCCCACATACCCTTGTCACAGCCACACGCATGCACCCCTGCCCATTGCCCACATATAGCAAAAAAATGTATGTGTGTGTTTGCCTGAGGATTTTTTACTATTCTTCCACTGTCAATGGTTTGATACCCCTGCTTTATAGTGGCCACATCAGTACTTGCTGTTTGACTAGAGACTCAGGAGGGGACAGCTTGTCATCACTTGTCCCAATCGCAATCTAACCACTGTTGCAGGAGAAAAGACAGTCATCAGTTTGACTTCAAAACAAAACTTTAATTCCCAATATACAGAAACCCCATGGCTTCAATTTGAAGCCAGAGAATTGACTCATACTGTCAGCATTCTATTCATCCCATGAAGAAACCGTCACCATCGTTACATAGACATTTAATCAATCAAACTACCTTATAAACTAACAGATCTCCAACTACAGACCATAACGTTTCAAATATAAAATACATATAGTCTAAATGAGATGGTAGGTAGTGATATGTTGGATGGTAAGATTATAAGACCAACTGTCAGTGCATATAATCTATTATAATTGTGTATACCATGGGAATTATTATTTTTACTGCTCTAATTACGTTGGTAACCAGTTTATAATAGCAATAAGGCACCTCTGGGGTTTGTGGTATATGGCCAATATACCACGGCTAAGGGCTCTGTCCAGGCACTCCGGATGCGTCGTGCAATATACCACACCCCCTCGTGCCTTATTGATTAATTAGACACGAGAGGTGGATACTAGGTCTAGTATTTGATAGTTGTATTTCTGTCTGTAACTATAGAGGTAGGGCTAAATGACATGTGGATAGAGCATTGGGAGTAGGGGAGAAGTGTCTACGGCGTTAGGACTAGGGAAGTGGACACATAAATAACCCTTTAACCCTACAACCCTAACCGCTGACCTCTAAACCTCCATCTAGTCGCAGCCCGTTTGGTCAGTAACACTCATCTTGAAGGTGTCAATGTTTTCTTTAGCCAGCAGCTGCCTGGCGTACTCTACTTCCTCTGCAGGCAAGAAGCGGGAACGTCCCAGGATCCAGGCGTAGTCGACATGGAAAATCCTCAACACGTCAGTACAGCTGTACACCACCGCTCCACTCACATAGTCAGTACTCAGCACCCAGTACGGACTATAGGGAGTGACTGAGAGAGGGTTGGAGAGGGGGGAGGGAGAAGAGGTCGAGAGGGATAGAGATTAAGACAGACTCAGAGTCAGACATTATGTTTTTATCATATTAACTGTTCTTTCTCTCTGAGTCGGAGCTGAATTCATCCAGGACACTAGAGTAACAAGACCTGTGCAACAGTAGACATTCAGTAGAGACTCAATAGTTATGGTAATATAGTTGTAGAGACTCAATAGAGTCCTGGTAACAGAGTTATAGACAGTAAAGACTCGTGGTAACAGAGTTATAGACAGTAGAGACTCGATAGAGTCCTGGTAACAGAGTTATAGACAGCAAGGACTCAGTAGAGACTCAATAGAGTCTTGGGAATAGAGGTATAGACAATAGAGACTCAATAGAGTCATGGTAATATAGTTATAGACAAAGGAAACTCAGTAGAGACTTGATAGTCATGGTAATACTGTCTATAACTCTATAACTCTATTGTCTATAACTCTTACCAACCTCTCCGTCAATGTGAGCAAGACAAAGGAGCTGATCGTGGACAACAGGAAAAGGCGGTCTGAACAGACCCCCATTAACATCGACGAGGCTGTAGTGGAGCGGGTGTCCACATCACCAACAAACTATCATGGTCCAAACACACCAAGACAGTTGTGAAGAGTGCACGACAACACCTTTTCCCCCTTAGGAGACTGAAAAGATTTGGCATGGGTCCCCAGATCCTCTAAAAGTTCTACAGCTGCACCAGTACCGGAATGCCAAGTCTAGGACCAAAAGGCTCCTTAACAGCTTCTACCCTCAGCCATAAGACTGCTGAACAATAATCAAATGGCCACCGGATTATTTACATTGACCCCCCCCCCCCTCCATTTATTTTTTACACTGCTGCTACTCGCTGTTTATTATCTATGCATAGTCACTTCACCCATACCTACATGTACAAATTACTTTGACTAACCTGTACCCCTGCACATTGACTCGGTACTGGCACCCCCTGTATATAGCCTAGTTATTGTTATTTTATTGTGTTACTTTTTTATTATTTTTGACGTTAGTTTATTTGGTAAATATTTTCTTAACTCTTTCTTGAACTGCACTGTTGGTTAAGGGCTTGTAAGTAAGCATTTCACGGTAAGGTCTACACTTGTTGTATTCGGCGCATGTGACAAATAAAGTTTGATTTGATTTGATAGAGTCATGGTAATAGACTTATAGACAGTAGAGACTCCGTAGAGACTCGATTGAGTCATGGTAATAGACTTATAGACAGTAGAGACTCCGTAGAGACTCGATTGAGTCATGGTAATAGACTTATAGACAGTAGAGACTCTGTAGAGACTCGATAGAGTCATGGTAAAAGAGTTATAGACAGTAGAGACTCGATATAGTCATGGTAATACAGTTATAGACAGTAGAGACTCAATATAGTCATGGTAATAAACTTATAGACAGTAGAGACTCTGTAGAGACTCGATAGAGTCATGGTAATAGACTTATAGACAGTAGAGACTTGATATGGTCATGGTAATATAGTTATAGACAGTAGAGACTCAATAGAGTCATGGTAATATAGTTATAGACAGTAGAGACTTGATATGGTCATGGTAATATAGTTATAGACAGTAGAGACTTGATATAGTCATGGTAACAGAGTTATAGACAGTAGAGACTTGATATAGTCATGGTAACATAGTTATAGACAGTAAAGACTTGATATAGTCATGGTAATATAGTTATAGACAGTAGAGACTCAATAGAGTCATGGTAATATAGTTATAGACAGTAGAGACTTGATATGGTCATGGTAATATAGTTATAGACAGTAGAGACTCAATAGAGTCATGGTAATATAGTTATAGACAGTAGAGACTTGATATAGTCATGATAATATAGTTATAGACAGTAGAGACTTGATATGGTCATGGTAATAGAGTTATAGACAGTAGAGACTCAATAGAGTCATGGTAACATAGTTATAGACAGTAGAGACTTGATATAGTCATGATAATATAGTTATAGACAGTAGAGACTCGATATAGTCATGGTAACAAACTTATAGACAGTAGAGACTTGATATAGTCATGGTAATATAGTTATAGACAGTAAAGACTTGATATAGTCATGGTAACATAGTTATAGACAGTAGAGACTTGATATAGTCATGGTAATATAGTTATAGACAGTAGAGACTTGATATGGTCATGGTAATATAGTTATAGACAGTAGAGACTCAATAGAGTCATGGTAATATAGTTATAGACAGTAGAGACTTGATATAGTCATGGTAAAGAGTTATAGACAGTAAAGACTTGATATAGTCATGATAATATAGTTATAGACAGTAAAGACTTGATATAGTCATGGTAAAGAGTTATGGACAGTAGAGACTCACAGTAGGAGAAGCTGACCCCCAGTTTGGCTGTTTTTTTTGGGTCCTGGACCACTGCTGTCCCCTCCACAGTCCGCACCTTACCTTTACTGGAGGCAGAGATATACACTGTCACCACTTTTAGAAAAAACATGTCTATGAGAAAACCGTACTAGCTTTCAGTTCAGGGAGGACAGTCGACTTCTAAATGTCTATGTATGAGGTAAAGCTTGATATAGTTCAGACACACTTAAACACTCACACACAGAAATAAATACTGACTAGAACTGGGAGTTGAGGACTCTGATGGTGCCGTCTCCCCTCAGAGTGTAATCGGCCTGGATGCATTTCCCTCTCTCAAAGGATGCTGGAAGTTTCGCTATCTCATACCACGTGCCCAGGTACTAATAAGGGTAGGAGAGGGGTTGTTAAAAATGTACGCTTTAAATCACAAAAAAGCTCTGTGTATGTGTGTGTGTGTGTGTGTGTTTACCTGCTGCAGGCTGAAGTTGGGCTGGACACTGGGGGTGGGGCATGGACCCCAATGGTATGTCTGGGCAGAGACCAGAGGGAGAAGGAGGAGGATCCAAAATATAGGAAACATTTTTCTTATGGGAGAAGAGGAGCGATGGGGGAAGAACGGTAAAGCCGTAAGGTAGTGTACAGCTGTATGCTAATGAAGTACAGGTAACCTTGAGAACAGGTTAGCGTGACTATCTGAAATGCTTTGCTTTACATTCCATGTTTTGTTCCTTGACATGCCATCTGAACGATTAAAGTCTGCAGGCAGACTACATGACACCTATACAGCTACACTTGTTCCTCCAGTTCCCTTCCCTATGAACATGTTTCTATGATGGGGATACTGTGTGTGTGTGTGTGTGTGTGTGTGTGTGTGTGTGTGTGTGTGTGTGTGTGTGTGTGTGTGTGTGTGTGTGTGTGTGTGTGTGTGTGTGTGTGTGTGTGTGTGTGTGTGTGTGTGTGTGTGTGTGTGTTTGTTTGTTTGTTTGTTTTCCCCTATGGGAACTGTGACCAACCCTCAGAATACAAAACATACCAGCCTCAACGACCTTCCTCTTACATTGAAAAACATCTCAAAGCTGCCAGTGTGAATTAAATAGAAAGCTTTGCTCCTAAATCTCAAAGACGGGTTGTAAAAAAGTACAGGTCAAAACATAGTGTCCAAAACATAATGTTATACTGTACACTTAATAATAATAATACATTTTATTAAGCAGACGCCTTTCAGGACTACATAAAGACCTACTTACTCCACTGTAGGCTAGACTAGTCTTTATTTCAATATGGTTTGTTTACATTGACAAAGGAATTCAGCCAAATGTCATCCCATGACGTCACACAGTCACTTTAAATTCCTATGTTCCAAGCATGCATCATGTTTTATATTAAGTTTAAAAAAAACTAAGTTATTTGAATATTCAACAGTTCATAATCAGTTCTTACCAGTATGCTATTAACTTTATCTCTTGAATTTCTAGACACTCAAATATGTTACATAATATATTTCTAAACAATACTTTTTCACCACTTAGAGTTCTATAAGAGAAATGTTTCTTACCTGTGCTCTTTTTACAAACTTGAGGGAAAAATAGCAACTGCACAAGTATGTATATTCAACAGAATATATTTCCTAAAGTTGCAGCATGACTTAAGTCTTGGGATGACAGAGTCTGTGTGTCTGTCTAAGTCGTCACAGAGTGCACCCAGCACCAGGCAGGTGATTAGGAAATTGTTGTCATGAGACCGTTTCCTCTTTCGGTGCATTCTGGAGAGAGAGGGGTAGAGAGAGAGAGAAAAAGAGAGAGAAGATGCTGTCTTGTCATTTAACCGCTGATTCAGGCTTTCATCTCCTCTTATCGTTCTGTTACTGGAAAATCACAGTGAGTTAAGCCCCATCCCCATAGTCTTCAAATGAACAAACAAAAGAAAACAAATTGAATATATATTAATTATTTCATAAGATAATGTACTTATAGTTACTAAGCGTGTGTGTGCGTGTGTGCGTGCGTGTTTGGTTTTACTGTCCTTGTGGGAACCAGAAGTCCCCAAGGATAGTAAAACAAGGAAAATTCAGAGGTCCCCACAAGGAAAAGGCTATTGAAGGCTTAGGGGTTAATCTAGTTAGGTTAATAGTTAAGGTTAGAATTAGGGTTAGGAGTTAGGTTTAGGGGTTTGGGGTTAAGGTTAGGATTAGGTTAAGTGTTAGGATAGGGAAAATAGGATTTTGAATGGGAATCAAATGTTTGGTCCCAAATAGGATAGTAAAACAGACCTGTGTCTGTCTGTGGGCCTGTGTTTGTTCTGTGTTTGTGACTGGGTCCACGTCTCACCTTTGAAGAAGCTGACAACCAACATGGCTGGTTGGGAGGCGTTTTTATTTTGGCCACGCCCTCAATAGTTTGCCACCCATTGGCCCTGTGGGGAGAGGGGGAGGAGCCTAAATATAACAATAATAAATTGTAATAATGGATTTATTTTATATAGCGCTTTTCAATACAAGAATAATCTCAAAGTTGTTTTAAAAATAAAAACAAAACATAACAGGAAAATTGCTGATGCACAACCACATTTTTAAATGGCACCTTGTGTATTCTACTATTATAACGCTCAATATTAAGTTGAGAGAAAGATACTACTGGTAGCTAACCCCTTCTATCTGTGGTTGAGACCACTGGTTGAGACCAATAATATATATATATATATATATATATATATATATATATATATATATATACGCTAAATGACTAATAGAAGGCTCTGTATTGAAGACCCCGAGCCTCCATATTGGTACTCCCCCACCATTGTAAAAAGTATTTAGGAAGCTACGGAAATGCATTTATTAATGTCTACATTCATTTTTGCCACATTTATTATATTACAGACACCTTAATGCATACTTGTAAATGATATTATGTGAGCTAAAATATAACCCCCCCCCCCAAAATATATATAAATATTTGTTGATGACTAAAGTTACTGTCCCCATTACAACAACACAAATACTTAAATACATGTAATTTTGTCCTTGAAACATTTAATTGAAATACTGTAGAATTCCATTCATTTCTATGGAGGACTGCTCCTTCTGGGAAGTGCCAATATGCCCAACAGGTAGCTTCGTAGCTTCTCAATACAATACAAAGCCACAGATAGAACAATGAAACAGATATTTCACTTGAAGTATAAATGTGAAGCATCCGGTTGGCGTTTCCACTCGTAGTGAGAGGAGGCCACTGGCGAACAGTGGGAGAAGATGGAACGAGATGGATTTTGGCCGACATACTGCACATTTTCTCTTCGATTAAACATGATTAAACAATACAGTTTTCTGCTCCCAAAACTAGAATATGTTATGAACAGACTGGACTAAGTTTTGTAGACTTTACCCTTTGCTAAAAAATCGCGTTGTTTAGGAGTGCAAATGCGAATCGAGTTGTAAAACACGCGCACTTCACAGAGTAGACGTTTTTTAACGGTAATATTTTCATGTATACTAGAACGCGCCAATAGGTACTCGCTAGCGCGTGCTTGGCTCTACCCACCTCCTTGCTTGTTCTGCCCACTATGACTAATTTGTTCCCATTGGAAACGACAAGCTGTCGTCTATCTGGGTTTGGTTATAAAAATCGTTTACCTAGCGTCAGCCATCCCAATTGACTTCCTAAAACAAACAAAAAAAAAAAAACATAGGGATCAGTCCAGTGAGTCCATTGATAATGAAACCGATCAATGATTGGCTGAAGTTATAGTTGCTCGTGCGCACTGCTTTGGTGAGGGAGACGGAGGTCATAGGAGAGTAGTTGGGTAGGTAAATGAAACTGCAATAATTAGCTAGCTAGATAGGTAAAAAAAAAATGTGTCAACAAATAATTTAATCTGCCAATAATTTATTATGTCACTGTTGTTAGCTAGCTACTTGATTGAAAAATATCCATTAGCTAGCTACAGTAGCTAGTCAGTTTGCGATCCCGCTTTAGCTAAAGTTAGCTTGGTCGCTAACTAAGAAAGATAAGCAACAACATTGCTATAATACGAGCTGAAAACTGATCACATTTTCCTGTTGAAAAGGACGGACAGCTAAGTTAGCTATCTACAGTTACTACTTAGCTGAGTTTTTATTTTATTTTTTAGCTTAGTCTTTGGAGGCTTGGTTGTTAGTGTGATGGCATGGGTGATGTTTATACTGTGACGTCATAAACGCCTACATGAACTGAACCTATTTATTTGGAATTGTTTTTCAAGCTCATGAATGATCTAGCTCTCCTAGTAGATAGCTACCGACCTGTCTTTACTTCCTGACTTGTCATTTGTAACAGCACACTGTTTGAACTGATTTGATTTGAAAAAAATTTATCGTCTGAAATGGTCTGAATCTCTCAAGGGGGACAGACATTTTTAGCGGCATTGGGGCTTTGAGGGAGAATGCTGCGCAGGACCGTCTCCTTCCCCATTGAGGTAATATAGCTAGAATTCGTTCATATTGTGCCAACACAAAAATAAAAAATAGTATATTGCTTTGGCAACATTGGGTTATTTCAGTTTCATGTCAATAAAGCTCACCTGAATACTGTACTAGTAGTCTGCCATTTATCTTAACAGCCATGTATTTGTTAGCACGTTCAGAGATGTGTATGTAGGCGTAAAGCCTTTCAAGATTAAGTTGTTGTGGTTCTAATGTAGGTGGGGCGGCTGCAGCAGCTGGGTCTATTGGACTATGCCTCCCACGGTGTGACATCATGCTCGGTGCTCGACCTCCCGTCTCTCCACCGAGGTCACCAGGGTTCACGACAACGGGAGGATGAGTGGCAGGGCCGGTACCAGGGGCCTGCCGAGGCTGGCCAATGGGAGGATGAGCGGCAGGGCCGGTACTGTGGGCCTGCCGAGGCTGGCCAATGGGAGGATGACGGTGGGTTAGTGGTCACACCCTCTTCTAATGGTGAGTACCGACTCGTAGAACAATATACAATTTTGTCCAATTTTGATTATTTACCTTCTCAGCTCAGCTCAGAGAGTGGGAAGTGGGGTGGAACTGGGGTCTCAGCTCAGAGAGTGGGAATTGGGGTGGAACTGGGCTCTCGGTTGTGAGAGTGGGAAGTGGGGTGGAATTGGGCTCTCGGTTGGGAGAGTTGGAAGTGGTGGTGGAACTGTAGTCTCAGCTCAGAGAGTGGGAAGTGGGGTGGAACTGGGGTCTCAGCTCAGAGAGTGGGAAGTGGGGTGGAACTGGGGTCTCAGCTCAGAGAGTGGGAAGTGGGGTGGAACTGGGCTCTCAGTTGTGAGAGTGGGAAGTGGGGTGGAACTGGGGTCTCGGTTGTGAAAGTGGGAAGTGCGGTGGAACTGGAGTCTCAGCTCAGCTCAGAGAGTGGGAAGTGGGGTGGAACTGGGGTCTCAGCTCAGAGAGTGGGAAGTGGGGTGGAACTGGGGTCTCAGCTCAGAGAGTGGGAAGTGGGGTGGAACTGGGCTCTCGGTTGTGAGAGTGGGAAGTGGGGTGGAACTGGGCTCTCGGTTGTGAGAGTGGGAAGTGGGGTGGAACTGGGCTTTCGGTTGTGAGTGTGGGAAGTGGGGTGGAACTGGGGTCTCAGCTCAGAGAGTGGGAAGTGGGGTGGAACTGGGGTCTCAGCTCAGAGAGTGGGAAGTGGGGTGGAACTGGGGTCTCAGCTCAGCTCAGAGAGTGGGAAGTGGGGTGGAACTGGGCTCTCGGTTGTGAGTGTGGGAAGTGGGGTGGAACTGGAGTCTCAGCTCAGAGAGTGGGAAGTGGGGTGGAACTGGGCTCTCGGTTGTGAGAGTGAGAAGTGGGGTGGAACTGGAGTCTCAGCTCAGAGAGTGGGAAGTGGGGTGGAACTGGGCTTTCGGTTGTGAGTGTGGGAAGTGGGGTGGAACTGGGGTCTCAGCTCAGAGAGTGGGAAGTGGGGTGGAACTGGGCTTTCGGTTGTGAGTGTGGGAAGTGGGGTGGAACTGGGGTCTCAGCTCAGAGAGTGGGAAGTGGGGTGGAACTGGGCTCTCGGTTGTGAGAGTGAGAAGTGGGGTGGAACTGGAGTCTCAGCTCAGAGAGTGGGAAGTGGGGTGGAACTGGGCTCTCGGTTGTGAGAGTGAGAAGTGGAGTGGAACTGGAGTCTCAGCTCAGCTCAGAGAGTGGGAAGTGGGGTGGAACTGGGCTCTCGGTTGTGAGAGTGGGAAGTGGGGTGGAACTGGGCTTTCGGTTGTGAGTGTGGGAAGTGGGGTGGAACTGGGGTCTCAGCTCAGAGAGTGGGAAGTGGGGTGGAACTGGGGTCTCAGCTCAGAGAGTGGGAAGTGGGGTGGAACTGGGCTCTCGGTTGTGAGAGTGAGAAGTGGGGTGGAACTGGAGTCTCAGCTCAGAGAGTGGGAAGTGGGGTGGAACTGGGCTTTCGGTTGTGAGTGTGGGAAGTGGGGTGGAACTGGGGTCTCAGCTCAGAGAGTGGGAAGTGGGGTGGAACTGGGCTTTCGGTTGTGAGTGTGGGAAGTGGGGTGGAACTGGGGTCTTAGCTCAGAGAGTGGGAAGTGGGGTGGAACTGGGCTCTCGGTTGTGAGAGTGAGAAGTGGGGTGGAACTGGAGTCTCAGCTCAGAGAGTGGGAAGTGGGGTGGAACTGGGCTCTCGGTTGTGAGTGTGGGAAGTGGGATGGAACTGGGCTTTCGGTTGTGAGAGTGAGAAGTGGAGTGGAACTGGAGTCTCAGCTCAGCTCAGAGAGTGGGAAGTGGGGTGGAACTGGGCTCTCGGTTGTGAGAGTGGGAAGTGGGGTGGAACTGGGCTTTCGGTTGTGAGTGTGGGAAGTGGGGTGGAACTGGGGTCTCAGCTCAGAGAGTGGGAAGTGGGGTGGAACTGGGGTCTCAGCTCAGAGAGTGGGAAGTGGGGTGGAACTGGGGTCTCAGCTCAGAGAGTGGGAAGTGGGGTGGAACTGGGGTCTCAGCTCAGAGAGTGGGAAGTGGGGTGGAACTGGGCTCTCGGTTGTGAGAGTGGGAAGTGAGGTGGAACTGGGTCTCAGCTCAGAAGTGGGAAGTGAGGTGGAACTGGGCTCTTGAGGTGTCAACCATGCAGTAGTAGGCAGATTCATTGACAGATCAGGGATGTATGTGTAACACATGGTCCCTCCTCTTTCCTGTCCCCTGTCTAGGTAGCACCAGGGGACCCAGATGGAGGGATATGTATGCCAGCTCAGACCAGCTAAGGTGAACATACACACACACACACACACACACACACACACACACACACACACACACACACACACACACACACACACACACACACACACACACACACACACACAGTTATAGCCATAACCTTCATCTATCTGCTCAAATCTATGTGTTCACACATTTCGCTGCTCTGTGTGTGCGTTTAGGTCAGACTCAGTGGAAGATGGCTATGATTATGAAGGTGAGTTTTTCATTGGTTATTGGCTGCTCTTTACGACCAATTCAAAGGTGTGTGTGTGTGTGTGTCTGTTTTGATGTTTTGTGCGTGTTTCAGAGGGGAAGCAGAATGATGAGTCTGTCAGGCTGTACGTGTCAGAGGAGGAGAGAATCCTCAACTCTGCAGACCTGTAAGTGCCTTACACCCAGACAACTCCTAGCAAATCAAATTGTATTTGTCACATGTGCCGAATACAACAGGTGTAGACGTTTATGTGAAATGCTTACTTACGAGCCCTTTCCCAACAATGCACAGTTAAAAAGTAAGAAAAATTTGCTACAAAAATAAAGGAAAGAGTTACACAATAAAATTACAACCAGGGTATATACAAGGAGTAACAGTACCAATGTGCAGGGGTACGAGGTAGTTGAGGTGATTGAGGTAATATGTACATGTAGGTAGGGGTAAACATGACTAGGCAATCAGGATATATAATAATCAAATCAAACTTTATTTGTCACATGCGCCGAATACAACAAGTGTAGACCTTACCATTAAATGCTTACTTACAAGGCCTTAACCAACAGTGCAGTTCAAGAAGAGTTCCAGATTTTTTAAACCAAATGAAAGTAAAAAATTATTTAAAAGTAACACAATAAAATAACAATAACGAGGCTATATACAGGGGGCACCGGTACCGAGTCAGTGTGCGGGGGTACAGGTTAGTTGAGGTAATTTGTACATGTAGGTAGGGGTGAAGTGACTATGCATAGATAAAAAATAAAAAAGCTGAGATAATAAGCAGAGTAGCAGCAGCTTATGTGAAAGCGTGTCTGTGGCTTCAATATGTGTGCGTGTGAGAGTGTATGTAGGTGTGTGTTGGAGTGTCAGTGTAGAATGGGTATAGTCCAGTCTAGAGGTCGACCGATTATGATTTTTCAACGCCAATACCGATACCGATTATTGGAGGACCAAAAAAAAGCCGATACCGATTGATCGGCCGATTTTTAAAAATGTATTTGTAATAATGACAATTACAACAATACTGAATGAACACTTATTTTAACTTAATATAATATATCAATAAAATCTATTTAGCCTCAAATAAATAATGAAACATGTTCAATTTGGTTTAAATAATGCAAAAACAAAGTGTTGGAGAAGAAAGTAAAAGTGCAATATGTTCCATGTAAGAAAGCTAACGTTTAAGTTCCTTGCTCAGAACATGAGAACATATGAAAGCTGGTGTTTTTTTTAACGTGAGTCTTCAATATTCCCAGGTAAGAAGTTTTAGGTTGTAGTTATTATAGGAATTATAGGGCTATTTCTCTCTATACGATTTGTATTTCATATACCTTTGACTATTGGATGTTCTTATAGGCACTTTAGTATTGCCAGTGTAACAGTATAGCTTCCGTCCCTCTCCTCGCTCCTACCTGGGCTCGAACCAGGAACACATCGACAACAGCCACCCTCGAAGCAGCGTTACCTATGCAGAGCAAGGGGAACAACTACTCCAAGTCTCAGAGCGAGTGACGTTTGAAACGCTATTAGCGTGCACCCCGCTAACTAGCTAGCCATTTCACATCGGTAACACCAGCCTAATCTCGGTAGTTGATAGGCTTGAAGTCATAAACAGCGCAATACTTGAAGCATTGCGAAGAGCTGCTGGCAAACGCACGAAAGTGCTGTTTGAATGAATGCTTACGAGCCTGCTGGTGCCTATCATCGCTCAGTCAGACTGCTCTATCAAAGCCTAGACTTAATTATAACATAATAACACACAGAAATACGAGCCTTTGGTCATTAAATTGGTCGAATACGGAAACTATCATTTCGAAAACAAAACGTTTATTCTTTCAGTGAAATACGGAACCGTTCCGTATTTTATCTAACGGATGGCATCCATAAGTCTTGCTGTTACATTGTACAACCTTCAATGTTATGTCATAATTCTGTACTATTCTGGCAAATTAATTACGGCCTTTGTTAGGAATAAATGGACTTCACATAGTTCGCAATGAGCCAGGCGGCCCAAACTGCTGCATATACCCTGACTGCTTGCACGGAACGCAAGAGAAGTGACAATTTCCCTAGTTATTAGAAATTCATGTTAGCAGGCAATATTAACTAAATATGCAGGTTTAAAAATATATACTTGTGTATTGATTTTAAAGAAAGGCATTGATGTTTATGGTTAGGTACATTGGTGCAACAACAGTGCTTTTTTCACAAATGCGCTTGTTAAATCATCACCGTTTGTCGAAGTAGGCGCATCGATTATATGCAACGCAGGACACGCTAGATAAACTAGTAATATCATCAACCATGTGTAGTTAACTAGTGATTATGATTGATTGATTGTTTTTTATAAAATAAGTTTAATGCTAGCTAGCAACTTACCTTGGCTTCTTGCTGCCCTCGCGTAACAGGCACCTCGTGGAGTGCAATGTAAGGCAGGTGGTTAGAGCGTTGGACTAGTAACTGGAAGGTTGCAAAAACAAATCCCCGAGCTGACAAGGTAAAAATCTGTCGTTCTGCCCCTGAACAAGGCAGTTAACCCACCGTTCCTAGGCCGTCATTGAAAATAAGAATGTGTTCTTAACTGACTTGCCTAGTTAAATAAAGGTGTAAAAAAACGATTGTTATGAAAACTTCAAATCGGCCCTAATTAATAGGACATTCCGATTAATCGGTCGACCTCTAGTCCAGTCAGTGTACATAGAGACAGTGCAAAGGGGGGGGGGGGGGGGGGGGCAATGCAAATAGTCCGGGAAGCAATTTGATTAACTGTTCAGCAGTCTTATGGCTTGGGGAAAGAAGCTGTTAAGGAGCCTTTTGGTCCCAGACTTGGCGCTCCGGTACCGCTTGCCGTGCGGTAGCAGAGAGAACAGTTTATGGCTTGGGTGGTTAAAGTCGTTCACTATCTTTAGGGCCTTCCCTCTGACACCGCCTGGTATAGAGGTCCTGGGTGGCAGGGAGCTTGGCCCCAGGGATGTACTGGTCCGTACCCACTACCCTCTGTAGCGCTTTGCGGTCGGATGCCAAGCAGTTGCCATACCAGGAGGTGATGCAGCCAGTCAAGATGCTTTCAATGGTGCAGCTGTAGAACCTTTTGAGGATCTGAGGGCTCATGGCAAATTTTTTCAGCCTCCTGAGGGCGAAGAGGCTTTGTCGTGCCCTCTTCACAACTATGTTGGTGTGTTTAGACCATGATAGGTCCTTCGTGATCTGGACATCAAGGCTGTTGTGATAGAAGTTTGTGTACTTACCACTTTCTAACTTATGTGTTTGTAGGAGTTCAGAGGAGAGGCGTGATGTTCTAGCAGAGTTGGTGTATTCCCGAAGCAGACTGAAGCAATTGAACTCAGAGCTGCAGAGAACAGTAGAGGTAGCCGATGACAACAACACACTGCTACGCACCGAGAACACTGCCCTGCGCAACCAAGTCAAAGGGTAACCATATTAGCAACCACACACACTGCCCTGCACAACCAAGTCAAATGTAACCATCAATCAGTCAGGCTGTTCATCATTATTTGTGTTTGTCAGGATGAAGCAGTCGATTCATGATGCAGAGCAGCTGATGGATGAGCTGGAGGAGATCCGGAGCCTATTGGTTGAGAAAGACGATGCTACGGGCAACCTGGAGGCCTACATCAAACAACTGGTGGTTAACCAGGAAGTGGTGTACAGCAATAGTAAACAAACCATCAGTGGAGGCTGCTGAGGGGAGGATGGCTCATAATAATGTCTGAAACGGAGCAAATGGAATGGCATCAAACACATGGAAACCATATGTTTGATGTATTTGATACATACATGATTCCGTTCCAGCCATTACTACGAGCCCATCCTTCCCAATTAAGGTCCCACCAACCTCCTGTGGAAACCATATATATATATATATATATATTAGAGGGGCGGCAGGTAGTCTAGTGGTTAGAGTGTTGGGCCAGTAACCGAAAGGTTGCTGGATCAAATCCCAGAGCTGACGAGGTAAAAATCTGTCGTTCTGCCCCTAAGCAAGGCAGTTAACCCATTGTTCCCCGGGCACGAAGATGTGGATTTCGATTAAGGCAGCCCACCTCACCTCTGATTGAGGGGTTGGGTTAAATGCGGAAGACACATTTCAGTTGACACATTTCACAACTGACTAGGTCCCTATATATACAGTTGAAGTTGGAAGTTTACATACACCTTAGCCAAATACATTCAAGCTCAGTTTTTCACAATTCCTGACATTTAATCCTAGTAAAAATTCCCTGTCGTAGGTCAGTGAGAATCACTTTATTTTAAGAATGTGAAATGTCAGAATAGTAGTAGAGAAAATGATTTATTTCAGCTTTTATTTCTTTCGTCACATTCCCAGTGGGTCAGATGTTTACATACACTCAATTAGTATTTGGTAGCATTGCCTTTAAATTGTTTAACCTGGGTCAAAGGTTTCGGGTAGCCTTCCACAAGCTTCCCACAATAAGTTGGGTGAATTTCGGCCCATTCCTCCTGACAGAGCTGGTGTAACTGAGTCAGGTTTGTAGGCCTCCTTGCTCGCACACGCTTTTTCAGTTCTGCCCACACATTTTCTATAGGATTAAGGTCAGGGCCTTGTGATGGCCACTCCAATACCTTGACTTTGTTGTCCTTAAGCCATTTTGTCACAACTTTGGAAGTATGCTTGAGGTCATTGTCCATTTGAAAGACCCATTTGCAACCAAGCTTGAACTTCCTGACTGATGTCTTGAGATGTTGCTTCAATATATCCACATCATTTTTCTTACCTCATGATGCCATCTATTTTGTGAAGTGCACCAGTCCCTCCTGCAGCAAAGCATCCCCACAACATGATGCTGCCACCCCCGTGCTTCACGGTTGGGATGGTGTTCTCCGGCTTGCAAGCCTCCCCCTTCTTCCTCCAAACATAATGATGGTCATTATGGCCAAACAGTTCTATTTTTGTTTCATCAGACCAGAGGACATTTCTCCAAAAAGTACGATATTTGTTCCCATGTGCAGTTGCAAACCGTAGTCTGGCTTTTTTATGGTGGTTTTGGAGTGGTGGCCTCTTCCTTGCTGAGCGGCCTTTCAGGTTATGTCGATATAGGACTCGTTTGGATATAGATACTTTTGTACCTGTTTCCAGCATCTTCTCAATGTCCTTTGCTGTTGTTCTGGGATTTATTCGCACTTTTCGCACCAAAGTACGTTCATCTCTAGGAGGCACAATGCATTTCCTTCCTGAGCGGTATGACGGCTGCGTGGTCCCATGGTGTTTATACTTGCATACTATTGTTTGTACAGATGAACGTGGTACCTTCAGGCATTTGGAAATTGCTCCCAAGGATGAATCAGACTTGTGGAGGTCTACAATACTTTTTATGAGGTCTTGGCTGATTTCTTTTGATTTTCCCACAATGTCAAGCAAAGCGGCACTGAGTTTGAAGGTAAGCCTTGAAATACATCCACAGGTACACCTCCAATTGACTCAAATTTTGTCAATTAGCCTATCAGAAGCTTCTAAAGCCATGACATAATTTTCAGGATTTTTCCAAGCTGTTTAAAGGCACAGTCAACTTAGTGTATGTAAACTTCTGACCCACTGGAATTGTGATACAGTAAGTGAAATAATCTGTCTCTAAACAATTGTTGGAAAAATTACTTGTGTCATGCACAAAGTAGATGTCCTAACCGACTTGCCGTTTCTTGTTAGCAAGAAATTTGTGGAGTGGTTGAAAAACGAGTTTTAATGACTCCAACCTAAGTGTGAACTTCAACTGTATATATATGACAAATAAACCACCCAACTGAACACACCTGATTTGACCAATCACCTCACCAACTGAGCTAATTGGTAAATGTGAAGTAACTTGGAAAGAAAGTATTGATAAAATGGTGAGAAATACAATGGTTTTCATCCCTTGTTCCGGCAGGAGAAAGAGAAGGAGATTTTGGAGGACCAGATCGAAACCATCGGCAGTGAGGTATGATGACCTAACCCTTGACCCTGTTAGAACAGACAAACTGAACGTTTCACTGGCCAGCCAATATGGAGGCATAATACACATTGTTGTCAAAACATAACAGAACGTTTCTATTCTATTCTCTCTCGTTCTGTCTATCTGTTTCTCACCCCTAGATGTCCCGTATTATACCAGACAGAGCCACTGACAAGAAGAAGATCGTTAACCTCAGCCAGGCTCTACAAGCCTTACAGGTAACTCACACACACACACACACACACTCAGGGGTATCCTACCACCAGATCAGAGGGGGGTAATTTTGGTCCTGGGAGGCCGCAGGATTTTTCACAGCCCTAATAGTAACTAGTAACGTGTGTGTGAGAAACAGCTTCGGCTCGAGGAGAGCAGACTCGCTTTGGATCACAGGGATGAGGTCCTACGTAAGGTAGGCGAAACCTACATATTGAAGATGATGTTTACATTTGAAATATGCCCTAAATACCCAATAAATGTACAAGTTTTTCTTTAGACATGCCACATGGATTGCCAGTTTAAATATGGTCCATTGCAGTCTATTAGCTGGCTGGCCTTTGCTCAACATAACTTTGTGTGCACGTGTATCCTTCAGAAGGACTTTGTAGTTGAGCAGCTGGAGCAGTCCCTTACAGAGTACTCCTCCATTGCACAGGTACATCACACACACATTTTACATATGCCTGATACAGACCTCACACACACACATATTTAACTGATATACACTCTGGGCTTTATGTGTGTGTGTTTCTCTGTTCTCAGGATCTGAAGGAGAAGATGAAGGATCTGCAGAGCCAACTGGCAGAGGCCCTAGTGTAACTACACACACAATCATAACATCCCTCACACACTCTCTAATTTTGTCATGTTTGTAATAGCTCATACCCTCTCTCTCTTTCCTCATGTCTTTCTCTGTCTGTAGTAATGGAGGAGAGGGGGGTTACATGGCATTAGATGGAACTCTGTCTGAAGCCACTCAGCGCTCCATCTCTCTAGCAGAGGAACTGGGTCTACTGCCATGCATGATGGTGGGTCACATACACACACACATGACCGATCATGGCCGAGTGTTTGTCTCCACTGTGTGGTGATCAAGTAGTACTACAGGACAGTGTGAGTTTAGGGTTAGGTAGGGCTTAGCTGGGAGAGTGTTTTCGCGCCAGTGAATGAGGACAGGCTGACCGTAATGGCTGGAATGGAATTTATGGAACAGATTAAAACATGTGGTTTCCACATGTTTGATGTGTTTGATACCGTTCCATTAATTCCTTTCCAGTTTTGTAATGAGCCCATCCTACAGCTTTGCACACACACACACACACACACACACACACACACCCTAGGGGAGAGACGCTGTTGCTTAATGCGTGTGTTAATTTCCTACCCCAGGAGGACTCCTCTGATGAGGTGCAGAGGGAGGAGAAGATAGAGGAGGAGCAGAGAGTAGAGGAGATGGTAGAAAGAGAGGCGGATGAGAAGAAAGAGGAGGAGGTGGTTAAGGAGGAGAAACAGATGCTAGAGGAGAAGAGTGGTGTGTGGTCAGATATGGTGAGAGGTGTCCGAGCAGCAGGAGGTTTCACCCTGGGTTTCCTGGTTCCTCTGGGTGTCCTGGTCTCCATGGTCCCCGGCTGCTACGACCACTGTACAGGACTCGGCTTCACCAACACTTTCTGGTCTACAGCCAGATACCTCATACAGCCATACTGCAATGTGCACCACATAGGCCTCCCCCCGCTGTAATACACACCAGAGGGAGCTGGTGGGTGGAGCTATAGGAGGCTTATTGTAATGGCTGGAATGGAATTATTATCTACTTACCAACCTACACGCATACCTACCTACATACACGCGCACACACTTAAACATGAATACGCACAATAATACAACTCAAACCCTGATCATCAACCCTTCCAGGTTGCTGTCAACTAAATAAACTGGAATACGGCATCATACATGGACAACTAGTTGTATTTTAAATGGAAAAGGTAGAGAAGATTTTACAATGTGTATTTATTTATTTGTTATGCACATTTTAAATGACATTTTAAAGGTTGGACTCAATGTTGTTCATGTTTTGTTATTTTTTGGTCTAATTTCTGTATAGTGTTCTGTACAGTACAGAAATTCACTGCCACGTCATAGTCTACTCTGTCATTTAATTATTTTATTCGTAACGTTCTTGTTTTCCCTGGTTTGAATTTAAAATATTATTTACATTTAAATAAAGAGACTTGTACAGTAAGGTCGAAGATTTTTGATAACTAACCCAAGATAGACTAGAGCCTGTCGTTTCCAATGGGAGTAAATTAATCATAGTGGGCAGAACAAACAAGGAGGCGGTCAGAGCCAAGCACGAGCTAGTGAGATCCTATTGGCGTGTTCTGGCATCTATTTGCATATGTCCGTTAGGGAACGCCTACTTTGAAGTGCAAATGTACAATAACTCAAGTTGCCCTTGCACTCCGAAACAAAGCAATTTTTTCAACTTTGGCAAAGTATACAAAAGGCAGTTCACTCTGTTACAGATTCTACTTTTGGAAACAGAAAACTGTATGGAGATCAAATGTTTCACTGATGTAATTTGAAGAATGTTGGCCAAAATCCATCTCGCTCCATCTCCCACTGGGCTTCCTCATCACAATATTTGGTAGTGAGTGGAAACGCAATCCGGATGCTTAATATTTATACATCTGGTGAAATATTTTGATCATTGTTCTATATGTGGTTGTAACGTGTTTGTCTTTCCATTTCATGTCAAAATCTGGATGTAACAAAGAAAATGACGAGAATGTATTTAGAGCTCGGCACTTTATAATCTTAAAACCCGCAAATGATTTACCTCTGGTTCATTCAGGGGAAAGAATAGTTTTGGGATAAACGCAGAAAATAAATTTAGAGGTTAACACAGGCTTAGGAGATCTTATACGTTTTGTTCTATGATATCATTAAATTAAAATTACCTTCGTGATTTATGAAGCGTTTGTTTAAAATTACAAATATGCTTCAAAATTCACAAAAAGACGCCATCGCTGCAGCTAGCGACTGGAACGAGCTGCAATAAAGTTTTATCTCAATCTCTTAATTCAAAGGCTCAATCATGGACACTCTTACTGACAGTTGTGGCTGCTTTGCGTGATGTATTGTTGTCTCTACTTTCTTGCCCTTTGTGCTGTTGTCTGCCCAATAACGTTTATACCATGTTTTGTGCTGCTACCATGCTATGTTGTTGTCTTAGGTCTCTTTTGTCGTCATGTGTGTTTGTCCTATATTTATTTTTAATCCCAGCCCCCAGGCTTTTGGTATGCCATCATTGTAAATAAGAATTTGTTCTTAACTGATTTGCCTAGTTAAAAAAGGTTAAATTAAATAAATAATATACTATTGCGCTCTAGTTCCAAACTTCGCGAGACTAGTCGTGCTTTGACGTCATCATAAAATGGCTACTCAATCAAAGGGATTATAAGGTATTGTAATTTTACACACGTTTCTGTGCTTAATTTCTACATGTAATATGTTTTAATGTTATATGTATCCTTGTGATTACGCCACCGAATGCCCGGTCATTTTAAAACTTCCCCACGTAGTTTACCGCTTTCTCCTCGTCGCATTTCGAAATAAGAGCCCTTTGTTATTAACGTTAGCGCGCTCATCCTCGATAACCAAGTGGGCCTAACCTAGCTAAACTTCACATTAAGTAAATGTTTTCAAGCTCCATAAACGTTTACCGCCCAGTATACAAGAATAGTTATTGAAACAAAATCATTCACAATGTCATTGATATAATCATGGTAAAATAAAATGTAGCTGATTTGCGCGGATTCCTGTGGGTGCAGTAAGCCATCGTAGGATTCGTGATGAACTTTTATTTTCATAACGTTAACGTTACTTTGGCATCTACTGTGTTGCTACAGAGTACGATGAGATGAGTGTTACCGTAATGTGTATTAATTTCAGTCACTTAATTTTATCCCAACAGAACAACACCTGGTATTCTCAACCAAACAATAACGTTATTATAAAGGGTGAGTATGTGTATTTATGTAAATGTAGCTATATACTGCTGGGGGAGAGACAAGTAAAGAACCAACAAGAACAACGGCAATAGTAGCTAGATGAATAGATAAGACACATATTTTGGTAGAGAAAAGATGGACATGTACAAATGTTTTAAATATTCTTGATGAATGCTTGCCACCAATGCTCCTTATAGGACACATCACTGCACTCTATACTCCTCTGTAAAATGGTCATCTCTGTATACCCGTCGCAAGACCCACTGGTTGATGCTTATTTCTAAAACCCTCTTAGGCCTCACTCCCCCCTGTCTGAGATATCTATTGCAGCCCTCATCCTCCACATACACCACCCGTTCTGCCAGTCACATTCTGATAAAGGTCCCCAAAGCATACAGATCCCTGGGTCGCTCCTCTTTTCAGTTCGCTGCAGCTAGTGACTGGAACAAGCTGCAACCAACACTCAAACTGGACAGTTTTATCAATTCATTCAAAGACTCAATCATGGACACTCTTACTGACAGTTGTGGCTGCTTTGTGTGATGTATTGTTGTTGTCTCTACCTTCTTGCCATATGTGCTGTTGTCTGTGCCCAATAATGTTTGTACCATGTTTTGTGCTGCTACCATGTTGTGTTGCTACCATGCTGTGTTGTCATGTGTTGCTGCTTTGCTATGTTGTTGTTTTAGGTCTCTCTTTATGTAGTGTTGTGTTGTCTCTCTTGTTTTGATGTGTGTTTTGGCCTATATTTTTGTTGTATTTTTTTTTAATCCCTTGCCCCTGTCCCCGCAAGAGGCATTTTGGTAGGCCGTATTTTAAATAAGAATTTGTTCTTAACTGACTTGCCTAGTTAAATTTAAAAAAAAAAAAAAAATGAAGTGAAATAGTAACACGGGACAAGGTTGTAAAAAGACTGGTAGTAATATATTAAATTAGCATAAAAGAGAAACGCTTTAAATACTGTCAGTCTGAGGTTGGCCCTGTCAGTGAAAAATTACTCAAATTAACCAGAAACAACCTTGCAAGCACACAACCTCCAATGCCATAAAGTTTTATTAGTATAGGTAAAGCACTAATAGTTAAACAACCCCATTGAAATGAATTATCTTCCAGGCAGTTTGGCCCTGGCACGAAGCAGTGATGTTACAGCAGGCCCACAGCGAGCACCTGTTGGAGCAGCTGCGTTGGCAGCGGGAAAGCAACGTTCTGTGTGACATCACGGTCGTTGTGGGTGACACACTGTTCCAAGCGCACCGTAATGTCCTGGCGGCGTTCAGCGGGTTCTTCTCGGCACTGCCTGACAGAGGTCACCGGGTCATGACCCTTAACCCTGAGTTTGTCAGTGAGCAGGCCCTGGACACCCTGCTGAAATACATCTATACTGGAGAACTACACACTGACAGGTCAGTACATCACTACACTGGTGTGTGCAAGGCTAATTTAGCAATAGGTGTGGAAACACTATTCACCAAATCAAAAGGTGTGTAAGCTCCCCTATTCACCAATTCCCCTGAATAATACGACTACACCACAATTTTAGTGTCTGTCATGAGAATTTTGTTCTCAATGTTCATAAACTGAACTTCAATTAAAATACTCTGTCTGTTACTAAGAATTTGTAAGGTTCTTATTAAAATGAAACAGAGGCCAGTCTACCATAGTCAGCATGTTTATTTACGAGAGCTCTCCTTATCATTTCCCGTACATTGGTCTATATACTTCACATTTCGTCATAAATGTCCCTCAGAAACGATGACAATATAGTTCACAAGTCTTCTCCTACTCATACATTGTCTGCCACCTGTTATACAATCTACTACAAGCCCAAGGTCTCTCCCATCCCTGGGTGGGGACAGAATGTCCTGTAAGGAACACAGTAGTACAGCTTGTCTGTCGATAGCTCCTCTTATCATTTGTTTCACACTTGCACCCTGCTTAAGTCATTATTCATAAAAATCATAAGTGTCACAATAACTATGTATAATGCAATATTGTTGTTCATCTGTTGTTATTGCTTTCTTGTTTATCTGTGGTTGACCATAACAGTGAGGGGTCTGAGGCCGTGCTGAGAGCAGCAGTGTTCCTGGGGATGAGGGAGGCGGAGCGTCTCCTGATAGACAAGACAGACAGCCAACAGGAGACGAGGATAGAGTCAGCCCCACACACCCCCTCCGCTCCCTCACCCTCCTTCCCTCTCTTACCCCCCAGCCCAGAGGTAATCGAACCTCTGTCCTGCCTTTCTGGAGTGGGCTCTGTAGAGAAGGATGAGGAGAGGGAAGGAATGAGGGGGGAGGAGGAAGAGAGGGAAGATCCAGAGTACACCCCTCCCTCCCCAAGCCCCTCAACATCCCCCCGGAGAGGAGCCAGGAAGAGGAAGGGAAGAAGGCCCAAGGCCACACCTAGAAACCAGACCTCACCTGGAAACCAAACCTTGGCAAGTAACCAAACATCAGCTAGCCATGACGACATACCAGATGACACAAAAGTCACCCAGCCCCAGAGGGGCAGGGGGAGGGGCAGGGGGAGAGGCAGGGGGAGAGGAAGGGGAAGGGATCTGTCGTTAGAAGCGTCAGACCCTCAGATCGTTGAGGAGAACCAGACAGACCTCAGCCCATCGTCACTGAAACTTGTCAAGAGGAAGAGGATGAGTAGTGGAGAGAGGAGAGGAGGAAAGAGAGGGAGGGGCAGAGGAAGAGGGAAACTGAAGGAGAACAGATTGAGCGATGGAGAGGGGGACGAGGGAGATGATAAGGGGAAGGCTGGGTTGAAGAACCAACAGGTGAAAGAGAAGCCGGTGTGTGCGGAGTGTAAAAAAGAGTTCTCTGAGATCAGTAGTCTGAGGAGACACATGAGGATCCATAAAGGAGTGAAACCTTTCCAGTGTCTCTTCTGTTCCCGAGCCTTCACACAGGGAAACCAGCTCAAGACTCACCTTCGCATACACACAGGTGAGATACACACACACACACACACACACACCAAGCATACACACAGGTGGGACCCTAACTGTCTCTCTGCCTTTCTAGGAGAGAAACCTTTTGCATGTTCTCAGTGTGACAAGGGTTTTACCCAGAAGTGTCAGTTGGTGGGTCACTGTAGAATGTACCATGGAGAAGAGAAGCCTTACACCTGTGAACAATGTGGGCTGAAGTTCGCTACCTCATCTAACTACAAGATACACAGCAGGTAGGAGGACTGTGGAAAGAAGGCCTATCTGTGTTTATCTTTTCTTTTTTTCCCACCTTTATTTAACCAGGTTGGTCAGTTGAGAACAAGTTCTCATTTACAACTGCGACCTGGCCAAGATAAAGTAAAGCAGTCCGACACAAACACAGAGTTACACATGGGATAAACAAACGTACAGTCAATAACACAATAGAAAAATCTATATACAGTGTGAGCAAATTAAGTAAGATTAGGGAGGTAAGGCAATAAATAGGCCATAGTGGTGAAATAATTACAATTTAGCATTAACACTGGAGTGATAGATGTGCAAGTAGAGATACTGGGGTGCAAAGGAGAAAAAAATAACAATATGGGGATGAGGTAGTTAGGTGGGCTATTTACAGATGAGCTGTGTACAGGTGCAATGATCGGTAAGCTGCTCTGGCAGTTGATGCTTAAAGTTAGTGAGGGAGGTATAAGTCTCCAGCTTTAGTGATTTTTGCAATTCATTCCAGTCATTGGCAGCAGAGAACTGGATGGAAAGGCGGCCAAAGGAGGAGTATGCTTTGGGGATGAACAGTGAAGTATACCTGCCTGCTGGAGCGCGTGCTACGGGTGGGTGTTGCTATGGTGACCAGTGAGCTGAGATAAGGCGGAGCTTTACCTAGCACAGACTTATAGTTGACCTGGAGCCAGTGGGTTTGGCGACGAATATGAAGCGAGGGCCAACCAACGAGAGTATATAGGTCGCAGTAGTGGGTAGTATATGGGGCTTTGGTGACAAAACGGATGGCTCTGTGATAGACTACATCCAATTTACTGAGTAGAGTGTTGAAGGCTATTTTTTTAAATGACATTGCCGAAGTCAAAGATCGGTAGGATAGTCAGTTTTACCAGGGTATGTTTAGCAGCATAAGTTAAGGAGGCTTTGTTACGAAATAGGAAGCCGATTCTAGATTTAATTTTGGATTGGAGATGCTTAATGTGAGTCTGGAAGGAGAGTTTACAGTCTAAACAGACACCCAGGTATTTGTAGTTGTCCACATATTCTAAGTCAGAACCGTCCAGAGTAGTGATGATAGACTGGCAGGTGGGTGCGGGCAGCGATCGGTTGAAGAGCATGCATTTAGTTTTACTTGCATTTAAGAGCAGTTGGAGGCCACGGAAGGAGTGTTGTATGGCATTGAAGCTCGTCAGGAGGTTTGCTAACACAGTGTCCAAAGAAGGGCCAGAAATATACAGAATGTAGAGGTCGACTGATTGTGATTTTTCAACGCCGAAACTGATAATTGGAGGACCAAAAAAAGCTGATACCGATTAATCGGCATTTATAATAATGACATTATGGCGGCCCAAACTGCTGCATATACCCTGACTCTGCTTGCACAGAACGCAAGAGAAGTGACACAATTTCCTTAGTTAATATTGCCTGCTAACATGAATTTCTTTTAACTAAATATGCAGGTTTAAAAATATATACTTGTGTATTGATTTTAAAGAAAGGCATTGATGTTTATGGTTAGGTACATTGGTGCAACAACAGGGCTTTTTTCACGAATGCGCTTGTTAAATCATCACCGTTTGTCGAAGTAGGCGCATCGATTATATGCAACGCAGGACACGCTAGATAAACTAGTAATATCATCAACCATGTGTAGTTAACTAGTGATTTATGTTAAGATTGATTGTTTTTTATAAGATAAGTGTAATGCTAGGTAGCAACTTACCCTGGCTCCTTGCTGCACTCGCGCAACAGGTGGTCAGCCTACCACGCAGTCTCATTGTGGAGTGCAATGTAATCGCCATCCAAAAATGTTGATTACCGATTGTTATGACAACTTGAAATCGTACCTAATTAATCGGCCATGCCGACCTCCAACAGAATTGTGTAGTCTGCGTAGAAGTGGATCAGAGAATCACCGGCAGCAAGAGCGACATCATTGATGTATACAGAGAAAAGAGTCGGCCCGAGAATTGAACCCTGTGGCACCCCATAGAGACTGCCAGAGGTCCGGACAACAGGCCCTCCGATTTGACACACTGAACTCTGTCTGAGAAGTAGTCGGTGAACCAGGCGAGGCAGTCATTTGAGAAACCAAGGTTTTTGAGTCTGCCGATAAGAATGTGGTGATTGACAGAGTCGAAAGCCTTGGCCAGGTCGATGAATATGGCTGCACAGTATTGTCTTTTATTGATGGCGGTTATGATAATGTTTAGGACCTTGAGCGTGGCTGAGGTGCACCCATGACTAGCTCGGAAACCAGATTGCATAGCGGAGAAGGTACGATGGGATTCGAAATGGTCGGTGATCTGTTTGTCAACTTGGCTTTCGAAGACTTTAGAAAGCAGGGTAGGATAGATATAGGTCTGTAACAGTTTGGGTCTAGAGTCTCCCCCTTTGAAGAGGGGGATGACCGCGGCAGCTTTCCAATCTTTAGGGATCTCAGACGATATGAAAGAGAGGTTGACCAGGCTGGTAATAGGGGTCGCAACAATTGCGGCGGATACTTTTAGAAAGAGAGGGTCCAGATTGTCTAGCCCGGCTGATTTGTAGGGGTCCAGATTTTGCAGCTCTTTCAGAACATCAGCTATCTGGATTTGGGTGAAGGAGAAGTGGGGGAGGCTTGGGCAAGTTGCTGTGGGGGGTGCAGAGCTGTTGGCCTGGGTAGGGGTAGCCAGGAGGAAAGCATGGCCAGCCGTAGAAAAATGCTTATTGAAATTCTCTATTATCGTAGATTTATGGTGGCAGTGTTTCCTAGCCTCAGTGCAGTGGGCAGCTGGGAGGAGGTGCTCTTCTTCTCCATGGACTTTACAGTGTCCCAGAACGTTTTGGAGTTAGGGCTACAGGATGTAAATTTCTGGTTGAAAAGGCTAGCCTTTGCTTTCCTAACTGCCTGTTCCTAACTTCCCTGAAAAGTTGTATATCGCGGGGGCTATTCGATGCTAATGCAGTACGCCACAGGATGTTTTTGTGCTGGTCATGGGCAGTCAAGTCTGGAGTGAACCAAGGGCTATATCTGTTCTTAGTTCAATTTTTTTTTTAATGGAGCATGCTTATTGAAGATGGTGAGGAAAGCACTTCTAAAGAATAACCAGGCATCCTCTACTGACGGAATGAGATCAATATCCTTCCAGGATACCCGGGCCAGGTCAATTAGAAAGGCCTGCTCGCTGTAGTGTTTTAGGGAGCGTTTGACAGTGATGAGGGGTGGTCGTTTGACCGCGGACCCATTACGGACGCAGGCAGTGATCGCTGAGATCCTGGTTGAAGACAGCAGAGGTGTATTTAGAGGGCAGGTTGGTCAGGCTGATATCTATGAGGGTGCCCGTGTTTACAGATTTAGGGTTGTACCTGGTAGGTTCCTTGATAATTTGTGTGAGATTGAGGGCATCTAGCTTAGATTGTAGGACGGCCGGGGTGTTAAGCATATCCCAGTTTAGGTCACCTAACAGTACGAACTCTGAAGACAGATTGGGGGCACAGCTGGGGGCTGAGCGGGGTCTATAGCAAGCGGCAACACTGAGAGACTTATCTAACTGTGTGTGTGTCTATATAGGATGCACAGTGGAGAGAAACCGAATGTGAGTTCATCTATCTAACTGTGTGTGTGTGTCCATATAGGAAGCACAGTGGAGAAAAGCCGTATGTGTGTGAACGGTGTGGGAAGGGTTTTGCCCAGGCCAGCACTCTGACCTATCACATGAGGAGCCACACAGGAGAGAAACCTTACCAATGTGACACCTGTGGGATGGCCTTCTCCGTCTCTTCTTCTCTCTTCACACACAAACGCAAACACACAGGTAACCCACTGAGGCAAGGAGAGTGTGTGTGTGAGCGAGCATGGGTCCCCGTCTTCTCTGACCTGTGGTTGTCTGTGTGTTTTCCAGGTGAAGCGCCACACAAATGTCTGGTGTGTCAGAGGGCCTTCATTACCAAACGAGAACTCAACAAACACTCTCGCATCCACACCGGTGAGTCTACGTAACACGCACACGTGAGACCCGACAACGTTGACCTCATGAATCTATCCAAGGGAAAAGATCAAATCAAAGTTTTTTGGTCATGTGCACTGGATACAGGGTGTAAATGGTACAGTGAAATGCTTAGTTACCAGCGCTCCTCAACCGTGCAATACACATTTATAAAAAGTAGTAAAAGAAGAAAATAGTCATGTTTGCAATATATCACAGTAAGAGTATACATTATCTATGGAATGCGCTAAAGTGAGGAGTGACATGGTTGAGCAGCTTAGGTAAATAAATAGTAACAGCAACGGGGTGAGTGAGTGACAAGCGCGAAGTGTCCAGCTGTCAAATCCATCACTGTCTGTTAGTTATTAGTATATCTACTGTGTTCTAGAAGGGTTTCTGCCCTGGAGTGGAGAGAGTGAAGAGGAAACACAGGTTGGAGAGAGTGAGGAGGAAACACAGGTTGGAGAGAGTGAGGAGGAAACACAGGTTGGAGCGAGTGAGGAAGAAACACAGGTTGGAGCGAGTGATGAGGAAACACAGGTTGGAGAGAGTGAGGAGGAAACACAGGTTGGAGAGAGTGAGGAGGAAACACAGGTTGGAGAGAGTGAGGAGGAAACACAGGTTGGAGAGAGTGAGGAGGAAACAGGTTGGAGAGAGTGAGGATGGAACACAGGTTGGAGAGAGTGAGGATGGAACACAGGTTGGAGAGAGTGAGGAGGAAACACAGGTTGGAGAGAGTGAGGAGGAAACACAGGTTGGAGTGAGTGAGGAGGAAACACAGGTTGGAGAGAGTGAGGAGGAAACACAGGTTGGAGCGAGTGAGGAAGAAACACAGGTTGGAGCGAGTGATGAGGAAACACAGGTTGGAGAGAGTGAGGAGGAAACACAGGTTGGAGAGAGTGAGGAGGAAACACAGGTTGGAGAGAGTGAGGAGGAAACACAGGTTGGAGAGAGTGAGGAGGAAACAGGTTGGAGAGAGTGAGGATGGAACACAGGTTGGAGAGAGTGAGGATGGAACACAGGTTGGAGAGAGTGAGGAGGAAACACAGGTTGGAGAGAGTGAGGAAGAAACACAGGTTGGAGAGAGTGATGAGGAAACACAGGTTGGAGAGAGTGAGGAGGAAACACAGGTTGGAGAGGGAAGAGGAGAGTGAGGTGTAGGTAAATAACAGAGGATGAAGAAGAAGGGATAGACTGATAAAGGAGTTTATATGGAGATTATAGATATGGCCCTTTGCTTTTCATGACTGTGTGACAGGAAAGACTCTAGGCCCTAGTTGTAGAGACTGAGGGGAGATGTGCGGTGTGTGTGTAGGTGGAGATCCAGCTGTTAAGCAGCGTGTGACATGTGAGCTGTGTGGAAACACCTACGCTGGCATGAGCAGCCTGAAGAAACACCAAGAGAGACAACACTTAGGTGAGAGTCTGTCTGTGTCTTCTATTTTTTTTTACCATCTACACTGCCTTGCAAAATTATTCTTCATTTTATTGTGTTACAAAGTGGGATTAAAAAATAAATACATTGTCCAAAATCTACACAATACTTTTGTTTAATTTTTTTAATTAAAAAATGTAATTACTAAAATATAGTATTCGCTTCTTGACTGAAGCAGCTGAATACGTACATGTTAGAAGCACATTTGGCAGTGATTACAGCTGTGAGTCTTCTTGGGTGAGTCTCTTAAGAGCTTTATACAACTGGATTGTGCAATATTTGCCAATTATTCTTTTCAAAATTCTTCAAGCTCTGTAAAGATGTTGGGGATCATGGCTATACAGCAATTTTCAATACTTGCCATAGATTTTCAAGGAGTTTTAATTCTAAACTGTAATTTGGAACATTAACGGTCTTCTTGGTAAGCAACTCCAGTGTAGATTTGGCCTTGTGTTGTAGGTTATTGCCTGCTAAAAGGTGACTTCCTCGCACAGTCCTCTAGGATTTTGCCTGTGCTTATCTGTATCCCGTTTCTTTTTATCCTGAAAATATCCCCAGTATTTACCAATGTCAAGCATACCCATACCATGATGCATCCACCACCATGCTTGAAAATAAGGAGGCAGTTACTCAGTGATGTGTTGTTGGATTTGCCCCAAACATAAGGCTTTGCATTTAGACTAAAGGTCGACCGATTATGATTTTTCAACGCCGATACCGATTATTGGAGGACCAAAAAAAGCCGATACCAATTAATCGGCCGATTTATTTTTTTTTTTTTTTTTTAAATAAATAAAATACAAAAATGTATTTGTAATAATGACAATTACAACAATACTGAATGAACACTTATTTTACCTTAATATAATACATCAATAAATCAATTTAGGCTCAAATAAATCATGAAACATGTTCAATTTGGTTTAAATAATGCAAAAACAAAGTGTTGGAGAAGAAAGTAAAAGTGCAATATGTGCCATGTAAGAAAGCTAAGTTCCTTGCTCAGAACATGAGAACATATGAAAGCTGGTGGTTCCTTTTAACATGAGTCTTCAATATTCCCAGGTAAGAAGTTTTAGGTTGTAGTTATTATAGGAATTATAGGACTATTTCTCTCTATACGATTTGTATTTCATATACCTTTGACTATTGGATGTTCTTATAGGCACTTTAGTATTGCCAGTGTAACAGTATAGCTTCCATCCCTCTCCTCGCTCCTACCTGGGCTCGAACCAGCCACCCTCGAAGCAGCTTTACCCATGCAGAGCAAGGGTAACAACTACTCCAAGTCCAAGTTTGAAACGCTATTAGCATGCACCCCGCTAACTAGCTAGCCATTTCACATCGGTTACACCAGCCTAATCTCTGGAGTTGATAGTCTTGAAGTCATAAACAGCGCAATACTTGAAGCATTGCGAAGAGCTGCTGGCAAAACGCAGGAAAGTGCTGTTTGAATGAATGCTTATGAGCGTGCTGCTGCCTACCACCGCTCAGTCAGACTGCTCTATCAAATCATAGACTTAATTATAACATAATAACACACAGAAATACAAGCCTTAGGTCATTAATATGGTCGAATCCGGAAACTATCATCTCGAAAACAAAACGTTTATTCTTTCAGTGAAATACGGAACCGTTCCGTATTTTATCTAACGGGTGGCATCCATAAGTCTAAATATTCCTGTTACATTGCACAACCTTCAATGTTATGTCATAATTACGTAAAATTCTGGAAAATTAGTTCGCAACGAGCCAGGCGGCCCAAACGGTTGCATATACCCTGACTCTGCGTGCAATGAATGCAAGATAAGTGACACAATTTCACCTGGTTAATATTGCCTGCTAACCTGGATTTCTTTTAGCTAAATATGCAGGTTTAAAAATATATACTTCTGTCTATTGATTTTAAGAAAGGCATTGATGTTTATGGTTAGGTACAGTCGTGCAACGATTGTGCTTTTTTCGCAAATGCGCTTTTGTTAAATCATCCCCCGTTTGGCGAAGTTGGCTGTCTTTGTTAGGAAGAACAAGTCTTCATACAGTTCGCAACGAGCCAGGCGGCCCAAACTGCTGCATATACCCTGACTCTGTTGCAAGAGAAGTGACACAATTTTCCTAGTTAAAAGAAATTCATGTTAGCAGGCAATATTAACTAAATATGCAGGGTTAAAAGGTTTAAAAATACATACTTGTGTATTGATTTTAAGAAAGGCAATGATGTTTATGGTTAGGTACACGTTGGAGCAACGACAGTTCTGTTTCGCAAATGCGCACCGCATCGATTATATGCAACGCAGGACACGCTAGATAAACTAGTAATATCATCAACCATGTGTAGTTAACTAGTGATTATGATTGATTGATTGTTTTTTATCAGATAAGTTTAATGCTAGCTAGCAACTTACCTTGGCTTCTTACTGCATTTGCTTAACAGGCAGGCTCCTCGTAGAGTGCAATGTAAAGCAGGTGGTTAGAGCGTTGGACTAGTCAACCGTAAGGTTGCAAGATTGAATACCCGAGCTGACAAGGTAAAAATCTGTGATTCTGCCCCTGAACAAGGCAGTTAACCCACCGTTCCTAGGCCGTAACTGACTTGCCTAGTTAAATTAAGTAAGTAAAATACAATTAAAATAAAAAACCAAAAATCTCAAATTTGGACCAAAGGACAGATTTCCACCGTTCTAATGTCCATTGCTCGTGTTTCTTGGCCCAAGCAAGTCTCTTCATATTTGTGTTATTTTAGAAATTAGACCATGAAGGCCTGATTAACGCAGTCTCTGAACAGTTGATCTTGAGATGTCTGTTACTTGAACTCTGTGAAGCTTTTATTTAGGCTGCAATCTGTGGTGCAGTTAACGCTAATAAACTTATCCTCTGCAGCAGAAGTAACTCTAGGTCTTCCTGTGTTCCTGTGGTGGTCCTCATGAGAGACCGTTTCATTATAGCGCTTGATGGTTTTTGCGACTGCACTTGAAGAAACTTTCAAGGTTCTTGACATTTTCCGGATTGACTGACCATGTCTTAACTTCTCTGGGATAGGTGGGATGGTAGCGTCCCACTTCGCCAAAATCCAGAAAAAATGTAGCGCGCCAAATTCAAATATATTACTATAAAAATCAATCTTTCATGTGTGAAAGACACCAAATTAAAGCTACACATGTTGTGAATCCAGCCAACATGTCTGATTTCAAAAAGGATTTACGGGGAAAGCACACCAAACAATTATGTTAGCTCAGTACATAGCCACAAAAAACACAGCCATTTTCCCAGCAAAAGATAGTAGTCACAAAAAGTAGAAATAGAGATAAAATTAATCACTAACCTTTGATGGTCTTCATCAGATGACACTCATAGGACATCATGTTACACAATACATTTATGTTTTGTTCGATAATGTGCATATTTATATCTACAAATCTCGGTTTACATTGGCGCCATGTTCAGAAATGCCTCCAAAATATCCGGAGTAATTGCAGAGAGCCACGTCAAATAACAGAAATACTCATCATAAACTTTGATGAAAGATACATGTTTTACACAGAATTAAAGATACACTTGTTCTTAATACAACCACTGTGTCAGATTTAAAAAATAAAAAAAAACTTTACGTAAAAAGCACACATGCAATAATCTGAGACGGCGCTCAGATTTAACAAAATTTCTCCGCCATGTTGGAGTCAACAGAAATACGAAATTACATCATAAATATTCCCTTACCTTTGATTATGTTCATCAGAATGCACTGCCAGGAATCCTAGTTCCACAATAAATCGTTGTTTTGTTCGATAATGTCCATTACTTATGTCCAATTAGCTACTTTTGCTAGCATGTGTAGTACACGTGTCCAAACACTCGCGCAGATGCAGGCAAACGTCGGACGAAAACTTCAAAAAGTTATATTACAAGTCGAATAAACTGGTCAAACTTAGTAGAGAATCAATCTTCAGGATCTTGTTATCATATATATCGAATAACATTCCAACCAGAGCATTTCTTCATGTCTGTATAAGTAATGGAACGCAAGGCGATATCATGAGGAAAGCGCGTGAGCAAGAACTGGCAATCTGCCAGACCAATGACTGAAACACCTCCCATCCGGCCCCACATCACACTAGAGGCTTCATTCAGCGTTCTACAGACTGTTGACATCTAGTGGAAGGCGTAGGAAGTGCAAACAGATCCATATATTACAGGTAATTGAATAGGCGATGACTTTAACATCGACCAGTCTCAGAATTCTCACTTCCTGTTTGGATTTTTTCTCAGGTTTTTGCCTGCCATATGAGTTCTGTTATACTCACAGACATCATTCAAACAGTTTTAGAAACGTCAGAGTGTTTTCTATCCAATATTAATAATAATATGCATATATTAGTATCTGGAACAGAGTAGGGGGCAGTTCACTATGGGCACGCAATTCATCCAAAAGTGAAAATGCTGCCCCCTATATCAAAGAAGTTAAAGTAATGATGGACTGTCATTTCTCTTTGCTTATTTGAGCTGTTCTTGCCATAATATCCACTTGGTCTTTTACCAAATAGGGCTATCCTCTGTATACCACCCCTAACTTGTCACAACACAACTGATTGGCTCAAACGTGTTAAGAGGGAAAGAAATTCCACAAATTAATTTTAAATAGGCACATCTGTTAGTTTAAATGCATTCTAGGTGACTACCTCATGAAGCTGGTTGAGAGAATGCCAAGTGTGTGCAAAGCTGTCATCAAGGCAAAGGGTGGCTACTTTGAAGAATCTCATATGAAATATATTTGGATTTGTTTAACACTTTTCTGGTTACTACATGATTCCATATGTGTTATTTTATAGTTTTGATGTCTTCACTATTATTCTAGTAAATAGTAAACATAAAGAAAATCCCTGGAATGAGTAGGTGTGTCCAAACTTTTGACTGGTACTAATATATATATATCTAAAATGAGATATTGCCTGAATTTAAACAACTAAGACCAGGTAGAAATGATAATGAACCTCAACTATTTTTCTTCAATCACAGTATTTTGCGCTATTTAGCGGATTTGATTGATTTTTGTGTCTCAAACCAGTGAGCTTATTAACATTTCCAAATCAAGAATATGAGCAAAATGTAATTATTGACAATGAAAAAGGGGGGAATGTTGTTCCCTTATCATATAATTGCTATATTTACTGTCAATGTAGCACAAAATAAAAATTCCAAATTGCATTTTGGCAAAAAAATTGTCAACCCCTATTATTTCACACAGTGAGTTCATGTAACTTAATATGTGATTTGTTAAGTCAAATTTTACTCTTGAACTCATTTAGGTTTGCCTAAACAAAGTCTGAATACTTATGCAACAACTACACTGCTCAAAAAAATAAAGGGAACACTTAAACAACACAATGTAACTCCAAGTCAATCACACTTCTGTGAAATCAAACTGTCCACTTAGGAAGCAACACTGATTGACAATAAATTTCACATGCTGTTGTGCAAATGGAATAGACAAAAGGTGGAAATTATAGGCAATTAGCAAGACACCCCCAATAAAGGAGTGGTTCTGCAGGTGGTGACCACAGACCACTTCTCAGTTCCTATGCTTCCTGGCTGATGTTTTGGTCACTTTTGAATGCTGGCGGTGCTTTCACTCTAGTGGTAGCATGAGACGGAGTCTACAACCCACACAAGTGGCTCAGGTAGTGCAGCTCATCCAGGATGGCACATCAATGCGAGTTGTGGCAAGAAGGTTTGCTGTGTCTGTCAGCGTCGTGTCCAGAGCATGGAGGCGCTACCAGGAGACAGGCCAGTACATCAGGAGATGTGGAGGAGGCCGTAGGAGGGCAACAACCCAGCAGCACGACCGCTACCTCCGCCTTTGTGCAAGGAGGAGCAGGTGGAGCACTGCCAGAGCCCTGCAAAATGACCTCCAGCAGGCCACAAATGTGCATGTGTCTGCTCAAACAGTCAGAAACTCCATGATGGCGGTATGAGGGCCCGACGCCCACAGGTGGGGGTTGTGCTTACAGGTGGGGGTTGTGCTTACAGCCCAACACCGTGCAGGACGTTTGGCATTTGCCAGAGAACACCAAGATTGGCAAATTCGCCACTGGCGCCCTGTGCTCTTCACAGATGAAAGCAGGTTCACACTGAGCACGTGACAGACGTGACAGAGTCTGGAGACGCCGTGGAGAACGTTCTGCTGCCTGCAACATCCTCCAGCATGACCGATTTGGCGGTGGGTCAGTCATGGTGTGGGGTGGCATTTCTTTGGGGGCCGCACAGCCCTCCATGTGCTCGCCAGAGGTAGCCTGACTGCCATTAGGTACCGAGATGAGATCCTCAGAGCCCTTGTACAGGCACGTGGAGGCCACACACACTACTGAGCCTCATTTTGACTTGTTTTAAGGACATTACATCAAAGTTGGATCAGCCTGTATTCCACTTTAATTTTGAGTGTGACTCCAAATCCAGACCTCCATGGGTTGATAAATTTGATTTCCATTGATCATTTTTGTGTGATTTTGTTGTCAGCACATTCAACTATGTAAAGAAAAAAGTATTTCATAAGAATATTTCATTCATTCAGATCTAGGATGTGTTATTTTAGTGTTCCCTTTATTTTTTTGAGCAGTGTATATTTGACTACATTTGAGTATTTACATTTTTTTAAATGTTTTAATCACTTTGACGACAGAGTATTTTGTGTAGCTTGTTGACAATAAATGTGTGTGTTCTCCAGGGGATGTTCCAGAAGGTGCTCTCCTCCACAACATTCCTATTGATCACCAGGGAATGATCTCCCGCGATGCGCCCAGCCCTGTGCCTGAGGAACCCGACAACCCCGACCCCGAGGAACCAGACATTGTTGAGCCCGCAACCCCTAACTTGAGCCCTAACCCTCTCTGTGTTCTAGTGGAGCAGCTGCATACATCTTCCCTCTCCTTCTCTTCCCCAGTCTCCCCTGCCGAAAATATAGAGCAGATCATCATCATTAGAACATTGGACAACGACCTCTGCCCTGACCCCTGACTTGAACAACTTTGACCCCTAACCCAGACCCTAACGTTACTCTCTCAGGCTTGGAGTCGGTCCGCCGTTTCGACTGGATCACATGAATCAGCTGTAGTCAGATATAGAACTGTGTGAATAGTGGCGATGTTGACAAACGTTGATATGTCATGTAATTCTCTCCATCTCCGATCTAAAAGTATTTTATTTTTCTGGTATGTTTTTAATTGCTGTATATAGTTAAGTGAGATAGTCACTGAGGACCTACCCACAGAAAAGCCAGGCTCACCGTATGCTGGCTTGCATTTCTCTGATGGTTCTCTGTTCATTGTTCTGGTTTTAAACCCACGCCTCAGTAACATGGGGCTTATGTATAAGCTGGAGGTTATATTGAGATAGGATGGATATTTAAGAAAAATCTACTTTTTTTTTTTTTTTCAAATAAACAGTTATATTCTTTATTCTGAGGAATAAATATCTGAAATCTCTGGGCTTTCTCATCCTTTCCACAACATTTCAGTATCTTTATAGATGCAATTTCACCTTTGAACATTTTACATCAGTGTGGATTAAAGAGAGTTAATGTTTTTAAATAGTGTTGATTTTTTTAAACAATTTCAGATAATTAATTCTAATGAATGTTGGCGTCCGTTCTCCCCTTGCATTTTTGGTTTTCCCAGCGTATGTGTTGCCATAGGAACGTTAACATTTTATTCTCGTCCTAGGCCTGGTATTTGTAAGCTAGCCTAGTCTCTCTACTATGGGTAATATTACAGAAGTTTGTTTACTAATCTGTCTGCCAAGGAAAAGAACTACCAGCCAATGGATACATTTTAGAAGTCCTGCGTGAGACGGAGGGGAAGACTGGGTAGGTTCGCAGCATCATGCACAGTTAATTTTCTACGTGTACTGGCGTTCACTTTTCCTTCACGAATGAGCTTGACCAACCCCAGTCTGTCTGCATTCCGTAGAGACGTCACACACTCTGTCCAAACCCCTCTGAGACAACGACTCAGTTACCTCTTATTAGGTGTGTATTAACCTGTGTGCTATTTGTGTCAGGAGAATGTGCGTCTGCGCTCTCTGGACCTGATGTGTGATGACATTCAGACAGAGATGAATACATCGCTAAGAGTTTGACTATTTATTTATACATTAATTATAAACACTGGAGTAGCTAAAGTGCCTTCAGAAAGTATTCATACCCCTTGACTTATGCCACATTTTCTTGTGTTACAGCCTGAATTCAAAATGGATTAAATAAATTCAAAAATCTCACCCATCTACACACAATGCCCCAAAGTGAAAACATGTGTTTAGAAATTGTTATAAATGTATTGAAAATGAAATATCTAATTTTCATAAAGCATTCACACCCCTGAGTCAATACTTTGTAGAAGCACCTTTGGCAGTGATTAAAGCTATGAGTGTTTCTGGGTAAGTATCTAAGGGCTTTGCACACCTGGATCGTAACTGGAACAAAATATAAACGCAACATGCAACAATTTCTAAGATTTCCCTGAGTTATAGTTCATAGAAGGAAATCAGTCAATTAAAACACATTCATTAGGCCTTCATCTATGAATTTCACATGACTGGGCAGGGGCGAAGCCATGGGAGGGCATAGGCCCACCCAGTGGCGATTTTAGCATGTAAATCTTGGTGGGGCAAACAACAAAAAAATGTGGGATGCATGCCAGCAAAGCCACAACACTAAACAATACGTTAATTGCACTGAAACGGTGACAAACTGTGCCCAAAAATTGTTAGGGAATACACCTTAGCACTGCTACGGTTCATTCAGCCTCATTTACTGCCTTTTAAAAAATATAGCTGATATGGCAGACTTGCTTAAATATGGTTTCTACTGACAACTGAGATGTACAAATTATGGCACAAGATGCAATCTGTAATTTCGATTAAGACAATGAGCAAGTGACGACGTGCACCACCAAGTTAGAACAGTAGGCGATTTAAGAGGTGAAAATAGACCAAATTATTAGGGTGACTGTTGATAAAACGTTTACTGGAGACAGGAGAACAAGTGGAGACATAGGACGAGGTGGATATTTGTATAATAAGGCCGTTTTATTCAAGTGTAAAGATATCAGGCAAAAGCGTGCACGGCCCCTTTCTGTCTGATTCTTATGGAATCGTCGGAGAAGAGGCCGCTCTAAACAGTACATTCAGATTATATAGGCAACTAGCAAAGTAAGTTGATCTTGTCGTCTGGCCTTCCGATTGGTCGATCTGGGTCGTGGGTTGTCCTGTCCGGGCCTGATGTCGACATTCCATTGGCTCTTCCCACAGTCCTTTGTCTTGTGCTCCAACCTTGAGTTGTGTTTGTCTGTTATTGTCATGGGGGAGGGGAGTTGTGTGTGTGTCGATGGTTGTCGTCTAATGAGACCAGCATATGTCCAAGAGAAAGAGGGGGTGTGGGCATATTGTGTCAACTATAGCTAATGTTGAGAAGTTGTTAAAACAAGTTACCAATATCTAATACAATTTCTTACAAATCCCCCTCTTCACGTCTTATAGACGTGAATAAACTAGTTAAAATTTGTCAGAAGACAAATTTTTTATTCCCCCTCTTCACGTCTCACAAGAGACGTGACATAAAAGTTTCTTAGTCCTCAAATAGATAGACAGGTCCAGCTTCCCCATCATCAAGCAATGGGAACATTTGGGCCCTTTCCTGAATAGGGTCTATGGCGGCAGTTATAACACGGCTTGCAAGCGTGCGCGCACATGGAATGCAACAGCATCCACAAAGTACAAGAATGCCCGCAAAAACGGAAATTGATACTAGGATAGAGGAAACCAGCGTCTTATATTTACCAAAAGCATCCATCCATGAGTCCCACATAGAAGTGTCCACTCCAGAATGCTGTTTCATCTTACCATTAAGGGTACAAAGTCCCTCCAATGCTACAGTCAGACTCCCATCCGTAGCTGTGTTATTGGGAATGAAAGTACAACACTGTTCACCAAACATTGCACAGACCCCCCCCCCGTTCAGCCAATAACATATCAACCGCGATTCTATTTTGAAATGCCATCAGGGACGTAGCTGCCAATTGTCCATGGACCGCCTCGAAGCCTTGTTGAGTCCAATTGCCCAGTTTCTGGACATTAAAATGAATGTAGTTAATTCTGTCCACATTTTTACTAACTGTTTACCACCAACAGACAGAAGATTTAAACCCAGCTGTCACTTGGTCCACCAGTTTATATTCATCTGGCACCCCCTAGGGACACCAATAGCATCAATGTAAGTTGAGTCGTAAATGAGCAAGGACCAAAAAGGAGACCACTCCAATAACTACACCTGGAGTGGCCAACCACACATTAGTAAACCAAAAAACGAGAATATGTTAAACCCTCAGGTCCATCCCTCTATACAACCTGTACCAGGTGGGCTCGTCGCCACCCGGGAACTTCAAACCTTCACAACAGGGAGGACAAACATCACTTTTTATTCATTCGACAACATCAACTACAGCAAACCAAGGGTCCTCCTCTGTCAGCCCACTCTCCTGCGGAAGCTTGTTTTCGTATCAGCCTCTCCAACTGGAGCATCAAGCAACGGCATCATACCAGAGGCCCCTTACACATCTGTAACAAACTTCTTCAAACAAGGTATGATACAGGCAATGCAGAAATGAAAAACAACAACTATTGTCAGAAATCCAGTAATCATCATTTCAGTGTACTTACCAAAACAACCACCCAGCCAGGGGAACAGTCCACTCTCCTCCACACCTGCAAGACCCTTCATCTCCACTGATAACCTTGCCAACCCACTCAGAGCTTTTGAAATGCTCCCATCCGGACTAGTATTGTTAGGAACAAACGTGCAACACTGTTCTACAATCTTTTTACATACACCTCCCTGGTTGGCCAGACTTATGTCCAGTGTTAGTCTATTGTGTCTACTGGTTTGAGAGGTAGCATCCAATTGTTCAGCCATCCCTGTAAGTCCTTTGTGGGTGTGTTTAACAAATCATCATTAATTATAGTAGATATAATTGATCCAGACCTTTTGTTTTAGCATCAACAATAGCTGGGCCAATGATGGGCATCAGATGCCACAGGCCATCATTCCTGTTTAATGTCTGGAATTCGTGGGGGACCCCTATTGGGACCCCCAACAGGTTGGTGTGCATGTTATCTGTACCCTCGGACCAAGGAGCGTCACGGTTCTGCCGTCTCCTGGGTTGGTCCCAAGCCTCTGTGTCATGTGTAGCTCCCAGAAGTTGATTAGCTATAACCTCAATAATAGGCAATGGTGGTATCAGACTGGCCAAAACACATGAGCAACGACAATTTCCTTTCAAAATGGGGTCAACCGCCTGGCAGGTCCACACATCCACCATACATCAGCAACACCTCTAGTTAATAGTGGTATTATTGATGCAGGTAGTAGTAGGGAGCCTTCCATAGTCTATACCTCTACCTGTACCAGTGATACAGCTGTTATATCCCCCATATGCCTTAACTCCCCACGGTACCTTCTGGGGAGGGACCTCTGGGAACACAAGACTCAGAGTTTTACACAGGGTTGAATTTGGCTTGAACTTTCCAATATGCACATCCAACCTTCCCCATTACTTAGGACAAATGGGTGAGCAGCCAGAATAGGTCTGGCATGTCCACATACGACACAGTCCTTTCTATTAAGTGTTTTGTAGGCCAACCACATATTCTCCCTTTCCTCATAACCAGTTTCAGTCCCCAAATGTTCACTATCTGAGATGTCTTTTATATTTATTATCTGTACCAGATTGGAGAGCTTAGGTGATGGCGTGGGACTTGGTCTTGAAGTGGTGGAGGAGGCCGGCTGAACCCTGGTCCGTTGGAACTGGTGGTGGTTCTGGCAGCACTGCGATGGTAACATCCCCATCGTATCCTAATCAGACAGCTCAGGACTACAAGCAGTCCTGTAAAACCCCACCCTCTCCCAGAGAACACATCATCAGCCAGAGATCAAACAACACTTTCACTTCTATGAACGTACACAGTGTTGAGAGGTCGGGGTCAGGGATTCTTCATTAAGGAGTTGATCCCCGAGCTCTATTAGCAACGGTTCTTCTCCTTAACTCTGTGATCATTCGGCAGTGTCAGTGTGTCTCACCCTCCAAGTGCGATATGCCCCCAGGTCGAGTGATTCACCTTCTCCCTTAATTCACCTGCAATGCATAAACTCTTGGACATACAGGTTTGGTTAGCAAACAGTTTCTCATTTGTTTTTTCTGATTATATATTTAACTTTTATGCCTATTTTTTTAGCTAGAAATTTTTAATTTTAAATAAGTTTATTATCCAATAGGCCCCATCCTTTCCTAGACCACAATGTACCCTCCCCCGTTTGATACCTGGCTCTGGCCAGGTATCAACCTTACCTACTCTAAATAATGACTGAGTACATCATATTATAGGAACGTCCCTTTTATTCGCCGCATATCCAATTCTCCCTTGGGCGTACATTCATATCTATTCTTTTCTAATTCTCTGTCAAGTGACTTATCTACTTTGAAATGTATCTGTGCTGCTTATATATGTTAACCCCTTTCTCTCCTATCTTATTTCACAGCCTACCTTGCTCATTTCCTGGTCCACCCTCCCCACTCTGCTCTCAAACCTTCAAGGTCTCAACAGTGCGGGGTAGACCCCTCTGTCTGCCTTTTTCTAATAATAGTCCATAACAACTATGTGTTCCTTTGCAATATTAACTAAGTGTCTCACTGTTTTGACTTTATCTGAAATCATGGATTTAAAAATAACAACATGTCTTATAGTGTCAATCTCTAAAGTCCTTTCATAACCTTAATTAACCTATCTCTATCTTCTAATGGCCAATACAAATGCTAACCTTATGGTCAAGACCTCAAAACTAGTATCCCAAATGACACAATTTCATTATTCTCACTACATTTCCCCGTGAGTGATCAAGTCACCGGAAAATGCAACGAACACAGAAAATAGGTCAAAAGGTTACACCTATCCATACCATATCTAGACATACCAAAAGAACCCTTTATCTTAAAAAATCCCTTGTCTAAATAAAACTCAGAAAATAATCCTCCTATTATGAGTGTATTTTTTTAAGATATCTTATCTCTGGGAACACGGAAACCCTTAACCTTAATGTTTACTCCAAAAAACAAAATTATGTCACCAGCATTCAACCAGGCTCCCCTTCGGCTGGGAGACCGTTGGGTGCTGCAATACTGCCATCTTCTGTCCATTCTCTGCACAGCTCTCCACCCACTCTTATTCAACCTTCTCAATTTGAGCCATATTAGTTTCTTATTTTAACTATTGTTTTCTAAATTTTAATTTTTTAATTATTTTTTTAAAATCTATTATTACCTAGTTTGACTAGAGTGTCCGTGACATACATCCATGGGGATCCGGTTATAGTTATTCTATTAACCATGTGAAAGTGCCCAGGGACACCCCAAATATCAGAAGGAATACCACAAATAAGGGGCCAGATATCCCTAGCCTTGCCCAGGGAGGGAGAAATATCCCTCTAACTGGGGGAGGTTCCTTTATCAGGGGAGGCGGAGTTTGATGCCGCATCACCTGAGTCAGGAATGTCTTCATTTAGAATCGAATTTAAGCTGTTTAAATCAGCTCTGACTTCTGTCAGTGTTCTAGAAGGGATTGGGGCTGGAGTGCAATGTGTGAGGTGGTGCCAAGGTGCGCCTGATTTACCTTTGACCTGGACTGAGTGTGAAGTAACCTCCCTCACTTCATACAGTCCAGTCCACCTGGGTTCTAGCCATTTTCTCTTGTGGACTTTAACCCCACCCAGTCACCAATTTTTACCTTCCGTGGTGCCGGATCTCCCGTCAGCTTCTCCGTTGGACCTTGTGAATCTGTGTGGAGAGAGCTGCAGAAAGTTCCGTCAATTATCAGACATTACAATTTGTTGTACATCACGGGCGGGCATATGACCTCCCTTCCTTGGTGGACCAAGCATGACTCCTCCAGCCATTGTCTCATGAGGAGAGAGATGGGTGCCTGCACCTGGAGAGGCTCTCATGGCCAGCAACGCCAGGGGCAGGACTTCAACCCAAATCAACTTCAAACCTGCACATACATTTGATTGGCGCGTTCCACGAGACTTATGAGATTGTGGCCTGTACACTAACCCCATCATTAAACAACATCCATTAATCAGTTGACATTTACACATCCGACCCTATTGGTACATGGAGCGTTTGTCATTAAACAATACACACCCAATCTTTCCTCCACCTGTCTCAGGTGTTGGTTACTGAAATGGGACCCGTTTGTCGGATCGGATTTGCCTTGGAACTCCATACCTTGGTATGAGTTCGGTTTGCAGCCACTTAATGACCTATTTTGCATCCTCCCTTGCTGTTGGTATTGCCTCAACCCATTTAGAGAACCTGTCTACCATAACTAACAGGTACCTTTTTCCATTTGTCACATTGTCTTGCCCCATATCTGTGTAATCTATGCTGATGTCCTGAAAACAAGCATTTGGGACTGGGTATGAGCCCATGGGCGTTTGGTATGGTTTCTTTGGATTGTGGCTACCACAAATGCTACACTCGTCACAAAACAAATCTGTCATGTCTTTCATGTGTGGGTGCCACCAGATGTGGAACACCTTCTGTAAAGTCTTCAGTTTGCCTTCGTGTGTGGGCCCATGTGCTTCTCGTATTAGTTCTGGACAGAGGTTTGCAGGGGCCACTAGTCTGCCATCATGGCATCTCCACAGTTCATCAGGTCCTTTGGTGGCCCCTTTCTGTCCCCATACTGAGTATTCATAGTGTCCCGCTGAAGACTGGAGTTCTTTTATGTGTTGCCCTGTGAGCTCAGTCCGAGCTGGTTGGATCTGAAGTATCATTTGTCTCGGGGTGTATCCACCAGCTTTCTTGGCTACTTTGTCAGCTGCACCATTTCCCTCGCTGACTCTGTTTTTCAGTTGTTAATGTCCTTTACACTTCATGATGGCCACCTTCTTAGGTAGTGAGACTGATTTAATCAGTTTTTCCATCTGTGTCTTGTGTTTGATTGGCAGGTTTCCTGTGGTGGTGAAGTTGCGTCTAACCCATTGTGGTCCATCAGTATGGACTGCTCCATGAGCATACGCTGAGTCGGTGTAGATGTTTACAGTCTTTCCTTCAGCTCTTTCCAGAGCTTGTGTCAACCCTATGATTTCAGCTAACTGGGCTGATGCAGGTGTGTGATGATGGCAGATTCCAAAGTCACATGTGATCTATCCGGGAGCTGCTACACCACTGCGTATGCTGCTATGTTCCCTTCCTCTCCTCTATAGCAGCATCCATCTGTGTATAACCATAGGTCCGGGTTGGTGAGTGGTTCGTTCCCCAGGTCAGGTCTCAGTTTCAGTTCTTGTGCAGCTCTTTCTGCACAGGAGTGGGGCAGACCTTCTTCAGCATTGAGTGCGTCTGCCATGTTTTTGTCAGTGTTGACAAATGTGATGTGTGATTGTGTGCATTTATTCTGGATTTTCGTTTTCCTTTCAGCGCTGAACGTGAATTCTTTGCTCATCAGATATGCTGCAACCCCATGGTGGGTGTGTATTTCCAATGGATGGCACATTACCAAATGGGCTGTTTTTTCAATAGCTTTTGCCACTGCAGCTACATACCTGGAACATGTGGTTTGTCCTACTTCGATGTGGTCCAATTTGGAGGAGTGATACATCAACACTCTACTCTCCCCCTCTTAGTCTAGGGGCGTATCCTCGTCCCCTATTGGCCAGAAACTGGCTTTGGGCCGGGGTTATTGGGTGCGGACACTGCCGCACCATGTGCCCAGCTTGTTTACAATTATGACAGCTTCCATAAGATCCAGAGTACCTCTGGGGCTGTCCCCATGTGGGTGAATAGTTTGATTGTGGTAGTGGGTAGTAGGGTTGTAGAGGTGGTTCCGACGAAGGGTATGGCTGAAGCGGGTAGGCATACGGCAGTTGGAATGGCTGCTCCTGGGGTGGGTGTATAGATGGTCCCTGCTGGGTGAAGATGGGTAGTTGTTGTTGCTGTATCATTCGGGAAACAGTTTTTTCAATAATTTGTGAGATTTCTTGTTGGTCTTCAGCCACCATCTGTTTCTTGGGTTTCTCTCCTTTCTGGGCCTCTTTCAATTGTAGTTTCAAAAGTTGTACCTGTAGGGACTGGATTTGTGTTTCAGCCCCTCCCTTATCCTTATTGTATTGGGTGATGTGGTGATGCACATGAGAGTTGAACTGAGCCTGGGGAAGTGCCATTAACCCCACAGTGCCCCTGAGATGGGTTGGGGCCGATGGGGCTGCTGTGGTGGTAGGTGGGGCGTCATTATTATTGGGCCTGCCCTCTTTGGTGTCAGTTGGTGCTCCAGTGACCACCCCCATCGTATCAGGTTTCCTGTAAGGGAGTGCTCTCCTCATTTCTTCAATCGCCCACATACCTATTTTTAGTTCTGCCTCCGCTTTTTCCCTATGCTTTGTTCCTTCCTTCTTAAATAAGTGACTCTTATTCTTTTCAATTTCACTTTCTATCCCTTCTTTTACTGCTTCCCCTAATTCTTTCTCCATAGTGAGGAGTTGCCCTTTTGATGGGGCCGTACCAGTAAGGTAACCTTCTTGCGTCCATTTTAGCCTCACTTTTTCCCAGATCTTTTTAATGGCTTTATATTCTATTCTCCCCCCTGCTCTGTCTTCCATTCTCTGATCTAAGTATTCATTGAATTTGTGTTTGGGGACGATAGTCGTGGTCATTTTGTCGTTAAGCTATGTCTGGGTCTATTCTATTTTGGTGCGCTTAGCCCGTCACTTGATCGAAACCAGCGATGTAATTTCCGTATCTTCAGTAAATTATTTTTCCGTTTTCCAACAATATTTCAGCTATATCCTTTGGAACAGTATACTAATATATTCACGCGCTCCTGATATAATTGGAATGACAATTTTAGGTACTACTATTCAAAAATTATTATTGCTTTTCGCTTATTCAATTAATTAAATACTTTGGCAAAATATTTCAGAACTGTCCTTTCGGTACAATATACTAATGAATTCAAGCGCTCCTGATATAATTGGAATGACAATTATAGGATCTTTTATTCGAAAGCTATTATTGCTTTTAACTTTTTCGATTAATTTGAACTTTTTCGATCAATTAAATACTTTGCCAAAACATTTCAGAAATTTCCTTTGGGGACAATATACTAGTATATTCTAGCGCTTCTAAAATAATTGTCAAATTAATTCTAACCCTAAAGGATTTACCAACAGCACGAGAGGGAAAAATCAGGTCAACTTCCCAACAGAAAATAACTGCTTCACAGTAGACTCGGCGGTCATTTCAACACAGCCTCAACTCAGCATATGGCTAATTAGTAGCAATCGGCCTCGTGGAACGTTCAATCACTCACATTAATTTGGAGAGTTTCAGGTTTAAATACCATTACTCCTATTTCAAGCTTAGATTTATCACCGATGCTCCTAGTTGAAGAATATTTCGACTAGTCCCAGATTACTAATGCAACTTGAATCCCAATACGCCAAGCTTAGATTTATCACCGATGCTCCTAGTGGGGTGCCATGTCCACTAACCCCAGATTACTAATTCGACTTGAACAGACTACATTACATTTCAACACTTCATCAAGATCACATTACATTTCAACACTTCATCAAGCTTAGATTTATCCCCGATACTCCTAGTTGAAGAACAATTCAACTAGTTCCAGATTACTAATACAACTTGATTTTATACTTCGCAAATATCTTTACACAATGCCTTAGATTCTACACATAAATTTAACACAATTCACACTCACCCAAGTACTCCTGATCATAATTTAGATATTGGCTATAATACAATATACAGATTTTGATTAAACAGGCATCTGCTCACCTTTTAGTTAAGGAGCTCTCTGATCAGTTTCCTGGGTGCGTTGAATCGCAATTTTCCTCGAAAAGGTCACCTCTCCTCTGGAATCTTTCTCCCTCTCGTCTCCTGTCCGATCAATTTTCTATTGGGCCGAATTCAAAGATGTCTTGACCATCCTCTGCTTACCAAGTTTCTGTTGATAAAACGTTTACTGGAGACAGGAGAACAAGTGGAGACATAGGACGAGGTGGATATTTGTATAATAAGGCCGTTTTATTCAAGTGTAAAGATATCAGGCAAAAGCGTGCACGGCCCCTTTCTGTCTGATTCTTATGGAATCGTCGGAGAAGAGGCCGCTCTAAACAGTACATTCAGATTATATAGGCAACTAGCAAAGTAAGTTGATCTTGTCGTCTGGCCTTCCGATTGGTCGATCTGGGTCGTGGGTTGTCCTGTCCGGGCCTGATGTCGACATTCCATTGGCTCTTCCCACAGTCCTTTGTCTTGTGCTCCAACCTTGAGTTGTGTTTGTCTGTTATTGTCATGGGGGAGGGGAGTTGTGTGTGTGTCGATGGTTGTCGTCTAATGAGACCAGCATATGTCCAAGAGAAAGAGGGGGTGTGGGCATATTGTGTCAACTATAGCTAATGTTGAGAAGTTGTTAAAACAAGTTACCAATATCTAATACAATTTCTTACATGACGCACATTGAATGGTGTTTGGGTCTTTGCGTGTCAAAAAAGATAAACGTCATAAAACACTATTTGAAGCATTAAATAAGCTTTTAATTTGACACATCAAATAACACAATTCTATTATAGAATGTTGTGTGTGCTGAATTTGTACGTGCAAGCCAAGCACCACAACTACTAACGTTATGTGTTTACAATACCGTGTTGGTGAAAATAGACCAAATGATTAGGGTGAGGCACATGGGCTAATGTTAGTGGTTTCTTTGCAACGCTTGCAGTTAGCCACCTATTCCTTCCAAACGACTCATTGTTGAATTTGCGATTTCCAACTTGTTGTGTAATCTTTATGTACAATGGCCGATGAGCACCGATACATTTTATCTGTAATTTCTCATTATTTCTCTTCATATGACAAGGATTACAAAGGATTTGCCAGTAGATTGTCGACTTGATTATCACTGCTAGCTAAGACTTTGAAAGTAAGATGTTGATCAGTCCAATCAAAGCTACTGTTGATATAACGTGACTTAATGTCATTCTATCTGTGGCCAATGACCTTGAGCCTTCTTGGATGGGCACTTCTAATATAACTTTATGGCAGAACCAAAGGGGCAACATTTTCGAGCTCTAACTTTAGAATTGCGGATGACGTACTGTCCCATGAGTGACAGAAAACTAAGACAATCATGACAGAAAAATGAGCCATTCAGGCGCAACACTCCACCACCACTGAGCTAGGCTGAAACACCTGCATTTTGGAGCTGCCTTACTCAAGAAAGCAAAAAAGAGACCATGTTTGTATGCGGCTTTATTAACTCAATTACGTTTATTTTTATTTATTTTTACATTGTTTGCAAACTGATATGTGACACGTATTAATGCCAAAATAACAAGCAAAACAGCCAACCCCATTATTATTATTATTTATTTTTTGACCTAATAGTGTGGTGCTCAAAACGGGTGGGACTCTGCCCGGAATGACGAATGAATGAATGAATGAATGAATGAATGAATGAATGAATGAATGAATGAATGACCACTGATCAGGGTGTTGTGGCAGAATTTGGGGTGAGCTGTTGTAACTTCTCCAGGGATATGTTCTGTGTTGGACTGTGATGTTATGCCTTTCATAGACTCCTGGTATGTCTGCACCCTAACAGAAGGCCATTGTGTTCTGGAACTGTTGCTTGTATAAAGATCTGTTGTGTAAACAATATGATAGTATGATCACCTCCCACTATATAAGGGACATGGAACCATTTACTCTGGGAGCTCCTTCCCTGACTGCGATCAGAGAGGGATCTACAGCTTGCAGCTGGTCGTATTTATTAAAGATTCACTATTATGATGATAAATTAGTCTCTGCCTAATCTTTGGATCGAATTTTCCACAACATTTGGTGTCGTGACCCGGATGAGAGCAACCTGACTTTTTGACCCGTTTCGCTCGGCTTGAACCCAGACATCCCTCAGGCCACAATTAATAAGATAAGAGCTTATTGAAAAATCTCTGTGAGGGACTGTCTGTTTTCCAGCTGAGCCTTAATGGTAAAATATCTCCTGTCCTCCTTATCCATGACATTTTGGGGTTCATTTTCCCTTTAAAAATGAATCACTATTATGCAATTAAATTAGTCTCTGCCTAATCTTTAGATTGATTTTTCCACAACAAGGGTTTCATCTGTCTCTCTTTTTTCATCTCTCTGTCCTAGGATGAGGCAGCAGGCCAGATGTCAGGTATGTTGGTGGTTAATCAGTGTCTGAGGGAGATGCACCTGGGGAAGATGGGCATGACAGAGTGGAGTGGAAAGACTCACTGAAGCCCTGAGAACCAACTACACCCTCAAATACCTGGACCTAGGTTGACACGCCCCCCCCCCCCATAAGTGCACTCATAATTACTCACACCATATACCCCTCCTCTATTTCTCTCCTCTGCTCAGTAACCGTGTGACTCGTGGTGGGGCGTAGTGTCTCGCTGAGGTTCTGAAGAACAATGGAACCATGGAGATTCTGGACCTGGTGTCCATTCACATCAATGATGATGGTGTCCTCAGCCTCGGCCAGGCTATCGCCCTGCCCACCTGTTCCACTTGGACAGGAACCAGCTCCAACGTATCCCGCCTGACATCTCCCACCACGCCAGCCTGTTCTCCACTTTAACCACAAGCGGCTGGCCACCGTGTGCCAGGAACTGGGATGCCTACTACGGTGCAGCTACGCTCCCTTGTCCTCAGCCACAACCCACTGGACCTCAGTCAGCTACGCTCCCTTGTCCTCAGCCACAACCCACTGGACCTCAGTCAGCTACGCTCCCTTGTCCTCAGCCACAACCCACTGGACCTCAGTCAGCTACGCTCCCTTGTCCTCAGCCACAACCCACTGGACCTCAGTCAGCTACGCTCCCTTGTCCTCAGCCACAACCCACTGAACCTCAGTCAGCTACGCTCCCTTGTCCTCAGCCACAACCCACTGGACCTCAGTCAGCTACGCTCCCTTGTCCTCAGCCACAACCCACTGAACCTCAGTCAGCTACGCTCCCTTGTCCTCAGCCACAACCCACTGGACCTCAGTCAGCTACGCTCCCTTGTCCTCAGCCACAACCCACTGGACCTCAGTCAGCTACGCTCCCTTGTCCTCAGCCACAACCCACTGGACCTCAGTCAGCTAAGCTCCCTTGTCCTCAGCCACAACCCACTGAACCTCAGTCAGCTACGCTCCCTTGTCCTCAGCCACAACCCACTGGACCTCAGTCAGCTACGCTCCCTTGTCCTCAGCCACAACCCACTGGACCTCAGTCAGCTACGCTCCCTTGTCCTCAGCCACAACCCACTGAACCTCAGTCAGCTACGCTCCCTTGTCCTCAGCCACAACCCACTGGACCTCAGTCAGCTACGCTCCCTTGTCCTCAGCCACAACCCACTGGACCTCAGTCAACTACGCTCCCTTGTCCTCAGCCACAACCCACTGGACCTCAGTCAGCTACGCTCCCTTATCCTCAGCCACAACCCACTGGACCTCAGTCAGCTACGCTCCCTTGTCCTCAGCCACAACCCACTGGACCTCAGTCAGCTACGCTCCCTTGTCCTCAGCCTCAGCCACAACCCACTGGACCTGTCAGCTACGCTCCCTTGTCCTCAGCCACAACCCACTGGACCTCAGTCAGCTACCCTGCTGAAAAAAACTGCATAGGCCAGCCCAGATTTCAAGCTTGTCCATGCTGGTCAATGCTGGTCTGACCAACATGGTATAACTGGTTAGGCTGGCCGACTAGCTGGTCAAGCTGGTCTGTAAAAACAGGCCCAGCATTATCATATTTCCCAGCATTCTTTATTGAAGTTAGATTTCTTTGAATAGTTTTTTTCAATATCTGTGTTTTTGCATGTACATTGATTGTTTAATTTATCAATACATTTTTATTATGCTACACTAAGACAAATAACTTAAATGTTTCTAAACAAATGCACCTGTTGTTGATATTGTTGTTCTAGTTTAGGTGGTCTCGTTCACTCATCATTCCAACCCTGGCAGTCATTCTGAATGCAGATTGTGAGTGAATAAAATATGTTAGATATCCCCACTCTGGCTGGATTCCAATCGGAATTAAACATAATTTTTCAAGCACACATATACACATTCACACCTAACTGTCTCCTCTCCCCCAGCTTTAAGGGAGTTGTATATACAGGATAACCATCTATCTGCTCTGCCCAGATCGCTTCCTCTCCTGCGCCACCTGATGGTTCTACAGTTGAATGACAACCCTCTGGTAGACCCTCCCTACCACGTCTGTCAGTTAGGCCTCAAGGCTGTAATGCTCTACCTAAAGGAGACTGGCCGTGAGCGCCGCAACGCCATACAGCTAATACACAAACACTTACACGTCTTACACGTGCATGCAAATAATGGAGTTTTGTCACTCCCCTCATATGATGAGTAGTACCCTTGCCCTAGACCAGAGGTTCCCAAACTTTTTCACTCAGGGCCACCCTTCCAGCATTGGGGAACATCACGCGCCCCCCCCTGCATGCACGTGCCACGTCTATTTCTGTGGGCACAAGCACTGTTCATGACAAACTGTTCACACCCCTCTTATCGGTGGAGAGAATTTTGCAGGTTTAAAGCTTATTTCCTGCAATTCTACACATTTTTTGAGGGGGGGACCCCCACACATCCCCTGCCGAACCTCGCGCCCCCCACAGTTTGGGAACCACTGCCCTAGACCTGAAGATCAGGCTGTAGCGTACTAACTATAACTAACACAATGTTGTGGTGCACAGGAGATCAAAGTTTGAACCAAGTTCGTCACACACATACATACTGTACATTCTGTTTCTTTGTGGTCAGATCCAGGCGTGATGACGGGGGCTAAAGGTGCGGAGGGGCCTTGGAATGTTCAGAGAACTTGAGGAGAACAGAAGAGCGAGGGACTGGAGGAAAGAGGGAGAAGAAACTTGCAGTGAAGGAGAAAAATGTACCTGCCAGCAAGAAAAATAAATGAGAGGAGCATGTTGTTGTTTCTTCTCTACTTTCAGCCTGCAGACTTATTACAGACACACACATAAAGGAGACAAACTTGTTATTCAAGTACCGGCACATCATGTATTCAAACAATCATCAGCATGTCAGAGTGAAGTCAAAGCCAACAGGTCAGATCAGTAGACTCACACTGTTAGTAGTTTGACAGATGGAATGTTCTTACTTTAATCAAAGTCATTTCCAGGGGGATCATGTGCAGAAGGTATTGTGAAGGTGCTTTACTATCACAAGATTATTGTGTGCCTGATCTAAAAATACAATGTCAATAGCAAAGCCCTTAAATGTGTCAGACCATTATGTCAGCATTCAAGGTTTCAAGATATATAACTTTAAAAATACAGAAAAACCGCCGGTATGCTGTATTTTTGTATTTTGAAATATCTTGAAAACTTGATTGCTGACATACAACATGCAAAACATTTTGGGACTATATCACAATGGACAAATGAAACAAATACCAAAATATAGCTTTTGGGTGGAGTTTTCCTTTAGCCTTGTACAACTGTGTGTGTGTCTTTGTGTACTAACCCAGTTCCATTACATCAGTAGCAGTGAGGTCACAGTGAGCCAGACTCAGTCCTGCTGTCTGCTCGATTCCACAACTAGCTCTCACAGTCTCACATCGGAATTAGACTGACGTCCTGACGTCTTCAGACATCGAATACTGACTTGAATCACGGGTGACCTGGCTGCTCTTCACCAGCCTCTGGAAAAACACAACCCCAGCCCATGTCACATACACTCTGCTGGGTCAGTATAAACACCTGGGACACAACACAAACACCACAGATACATTTGCTTTTCATATATTGTGTATAATGATGTGTATTTTAATGTGTATAGACCCCTTTCCAGTACACGACACACTGACGTCACGAACAGATGCGCGCAACTAAGGAAGCCATCGTCATATGCGCCCATTCAACATAGCCTAGATTTACGTTTTTATTACTTCTAAACAAAATAACTTTTTGGGGTTCTCATGCGCTTACAATAATGTTTTGATTATTGCTTGAACAGTCGCTAAGATTATATTTGGTTGTGATCTTTGAAAAATAACTATTTTGAATGCAGCAGATGTTAGCTAGAAGGATATATCATTGACAGGCTGTAACAAAAGATAGCCAAAGAGCCATTTTACTGGTTGACATTAAAGTGTTTTTTAAAAAGTATAATGCAGTTGAGGCATCGGCCTCATGCGGCAATGTTTGCGAACATAGAAAGGGGTCTATACGGATGTGTAGTTTAATGCGTATATTTTATTTTGATGTGTATTGTTGTGCTAAACAGGGCTCATCTCTAAAATTACCTCGTTCTCAGCATCATCTCCCTGTCAAAATAAAGGTTCAAAAACAAAAAATATATAAAAAAATGTATCACACATTAAGTAATCCTAAAACACACTACAGCTCCAGTGAAATGGTTCTGACTATAGGCACTAAGTACTCATTCTGCTTATCAAGGTTCTCACACTCTTCTCAGCTGCTCTTATTCTCTCATCCTGTCCTCTTCTCAGCTGCTCTTATTCTCTCATCCTGTCCTCTTCTCACCTGCTCTTATTCTCTCATCCTGTCCTCTTCTCAGCTGCTCTTATTCTATCATCATGTCCTCTTCTCACCTGCTCTTATTCTCTCGTCCTGTCCTCTTCTCAGCTGCTCTTATTCTCTCATCATGTCCTCTTCTCAGCTGCTCTTATTCTCTCATCCTGTCCTCTTCTCACCTGCTCTTATTCTCTCGTCCTGTCCTCTTCTCAGCTGCTCTTATTCTCTCAATCTGTCCTCTTCTCAGCTGCTCTTATTGTCTCATCCTGTCCTCTTCTCACCTGCTCTTATTCTCTCAATCTGTCCTCTTCTCAGCTGCTCTTATTCTCTCATCATGTCCTCTTCTCACCTGATCTTATTCTCTCATCCTGTCCTCTTCTCACCTGCTCTTATTCTCTCATCCTGTCCTCTTCTCAGCTGCTCTTATTCTCTCAATCTGTCCTCTTCTCAGCTGCTCTTATTGTCTCATCCTGTCCTCTTCTCACCTGCTCTTATTCTCTCAATCTGTCCTCTTCTCAGCTGCTCTTATTCTCTCATCATGTCCTCTTCTCACCTGATCTTATTCTCTCATCCTGTCCTCTTCTCACCTGCTCTTATTCTCTCATCCTGTCCTCTTCTCAGCTGCTCTTATTCTCTCATCCTGTCCTCTTCTCACCTGCTCTTATTCTCTCATCCTGTCCTCTTTTCACCTGCTCTTATTCTCTCATCATGTCCTCTTCTCACCTGCTCTTATTCTCTCATCCTGTCCTCTTCTCAGCTGCTCTTATTCTCACATCCTGTCCTCTTCTCACCTGCTCTTATTCTCTCATCCTGTCCCCTTCTCACCTGCTCTTATTCTCTCATCATGTCCTCTTCTCACCTGCTCTTATTCTCTCATCATGTCCTCTTCTCAGCTGCTTTTATTCTCTCATCCTGTCCTCTTCTCAGCTGCTCTTATTCTCTCATCCTGGCCTCTTCTCAGCTGCTCTTATTCTCTCATCATGTCCTCTTCTCACCTGCTCTTATTCTCTCATCCTGTCCTCTTCTCAGCTGCTCTTATTCTCTCATCATGTCCTCTTCTCAGCTGCTCTTATTCTCTCATCCTGTCCTCTTCTCAGCTGCTCTTATTCTCTCATCCTGTCCTCTTCTCAGCTGCTCTTATTCTCTCGTCATGTCCTCTTCTCACCTGCTCTTATTCTCTCATCCTGTCCTCTTCTCACCTGCTCTTATTCTCTCGTCCTGTCCTCTTCTCAGCTGCTCTTATTCTCTCATCATGTCCTCTTCTCACCTGCTCTTATTCTCTCTTCCTGTCCTCTTCTCACCTGCTCTTATTCTCTCATCCTGTCCTCTTCTCACCTGCTCTTATTCTCTCATCCTGTCCTCTTCTCACCTGCTCTTATTCTCTCATCATGTCCTCTTCTCACCTGCTCTTATTCTCTCATCCTGTCCTCTTCTCAGCTGCTCTTATTCTCTCATCCTGTCCTCTTCTCACCTGCTCTTATTCTCTCATCCTGTCCTCTTCTCAGCTGCTCTTATTCTCTCAATCTGTCCCCTTCTCACCTGCTCTTATTCTCTCAATCTGTCCCCTTCTCACCTGCTCTTATTCTCTCATCCTGTCCTCTTCTCACCTGCTCTTATTCTCTCATCCTGTCCTCTTCTCACCTGCTCTTATTCTCTCATCCTGTCCTCTTCTCAGCTGCTCTTATTCTCTCATCCTGTCCTCTTCTCACCTGCTCTTATTCTCTCATCCTGTCCTCTTCTCACCTGCTCTTATTCTCTCATCATGTCCTCTTCTCAGCTGCTCTTATTCTCTCATCCTGTCCTCTTCTCACCTGCTCTTATTCGCTCATCCTGTCCTCTTCTCAGCTGGTCTTATTCTCTCATCATGTCCTCTTCTCACCTGCTCTTATTCTCTCATCATGTCCTCTTCTCAGCTGCTCATATTCTCTCATCATGTCCTCTTCTCAGCTGCTCTTATTCTCTCATCCTGTCCTCTTCTCAGCTGCTCTTATTCTCTCATCCTGTCCTCTTCTGACCCGTTTCCTCTCCTTCGTCTCTCTGTGTCCTCAGGAGTCCCTCTGCTCTACGCTTGGCGGGACAGGAAGCGGACGGACGTTGACTTCCTGTTTGAGGTTGTGCGTTTCCTGCAGATCTGGTTCATGATGGTGAACCAGCCCGCCCCCTCTGGACATCTGGCCAATCACAAACAGACAGGCATTTTATCAATCCCACATTGATGGTTTCCACTAGCTTCTATATCCACAAAGTCCAATTCCACAGCCACAAAATCAAAATTGGCTACAAAAATATGCTTTTTGGTCTTAATTTAAGCTTCAGGTTAAGCATAAGGTTTGCAGTGTGTTTAAGGTTAGGGTTAAGATTAGGGCTATTTTTAAAATCAAACTGACCCCTGTCCCTTACCCTCATCCCCCCACCCAGCTCTGGAGAGCTACAGGGTGTGCAGGATTTTGTTCCAGCCCAGCTCTAGCACACATACTATTCACTCAAGGAATTATGTATGAGACCAGGAATGATGTATGGCTGTAACCACTGATCATTCAGATGTTCTAATCTCATTCAAAAATCTTATTATAACTTAACCATCAGTAGGACATCATCAGTAGGCTAGGAGATCAATATCTGACCCTGGATCAGTAGAGCAAAAACACCATACCTGAGGATCCTTTAGTGCAGCTCAGCAGCTGCCTATATTAAGACAGGTACACAGACAGCACAGATACCATTACCAAATACGCTTTCTGACTAGAAGAGGAGCAAGAATTTTTAATCAAACTGTGTGCCGAATTTAACAGTGAAATCTTAAAAACGCAGTGGCGCTTCCACAAAGAAACACAAGTTGCAGGCGTCTTGTCTCTTTTATCATGACAAACAGAACATTCTTCGGCATTTAAAGTTTACAATGCATAACCTACTTTTTTAACCCAGTTTATCTATGTACTCACCTAACCGCGGAACAGCGTCTGTGGCAGGTGTAGCCTATCTCAGTTTTAAGTAGCATAGAGGCTGTCCTGTTCAGATCTAGGATCGGCTTGCTTTCACCAACTGCTACCTTTAACCATTGGCTCAAAAAATCTCAGAACTGACCTTAGATTAGCATCTAGGTGCGACTTCTTCGGATATTCGCTCAGGTGTGCCATCCATCCTGGAAGTGTACTATGGAACTGCTTTATTAAATAGGACAGCTGGCAACATAATAAAGACAATACTAAAATCTATTCTCTCATCTAGGTCAAAAGGTCAAACAGAGAAGATTGAATAAGGCTGAGATGTTTGGATTGATCAATGAATATTTTATTAACATTCATATTACAACTTTATTATTATTATATTACTTATTACTCAAAGACTAGGCTATTAGACTACTCAAAGGAAACCTATGAGGAATTTATGTAGCCTACATTTGTACATAAAGGCCACATATTTACTCTATGTAAATAAAACAATTTTTGAATGGAAATATGTTAGGCCTAATGTACAATAAAGGTACATTCAAAAATCTATCTCTGCATTAAAAGGCCAGATGTCACGCCCTGGCCTTAGTTATCTTTATTTTCTGTAATATTTTGGTTAGGTCAGGGTGTGACAGGGGGGATGTTTGTGTATTTGTCTCGTCTTGGGTGGTTGTATGGTATAGGGGGTTTTGTGGGTAGAGTGTATGGGTTTGTGTTGAGTGTAGGTGTCTAGGTATGTCTACGGTTGCCTGAATGGTTCTCAATCAGAGACAGCTGTCATTCATTGTCTCTGATTGGGAGCCATATTTAAGGCAGCCATAGGCATTAAACAGTTGTGGGTAATTGTCTATGTGTAGTGTTTAGTGTCAGCACTATTTGTTTGAATAGCTTCACGGTTGTCTGTTTGTTGTTTTTGTTCGTCTTCAAAATAAAAAGAAGATGTCGTTCTATCACGCTGCGCCTTGGTCCACTCTGCCTCATTACGACGATCATGACAGAATTACCCACCAAACAAGGACCAAGCAGCGTGTTAAGCAGCAGCAGGAGCAGCGCATACAGGATTCTTGGACTTGGGAGGAGATACTGGAAGGTAAGGGACCTTGGGCACAACCGGCAGAATATCGCCTCCCTCGTGAAGAGCTGGAGGCAGCTAAAGCCGAGAGGAGGCGATATGAGAAGGCAGCACGGAAGCAAGGCTGGAAGCCCGCGAGTAAAACCCAAACATTTCTTGGGGGGAGGCTACAACGGAGTGTGGCGAAGTCAGGTAGGAGACCTGCGCCAACTCCCTATGCTTACCGTGGAGTGCGAGAGTACGGGCAGACACCGTGTTATGCGGAAGAGCGCATGGTGTCTCCTGTACGTGTGCATAGCCCGGTGCGGGTTATTCCACCTCCTCGCACTGGCAGGGCTAGATTGAGTATTGAGCCAGGTGCCATGAAGCCGGCTCAACGCGTCTGGTCTCCAGTGCGTCTCCTCGGGCCGGCATACATGGCACCAGCCTTACGCATGGTGTCCCCGGTTCACCTACACAGCCCAGTGCGGGTTATTCCACCTCCCCGCACTGGTCGGGCTACGGGGAGCATACAACCAGGTAAGGTTGGGCAGGCTCAGTGCTCAAGGGAGCCAGTACACCTGCATGGTCCGGTATATCCGGCGCCACCTCCCCGCCCCAGCCTAGTACCACCAGTGCCAACACCACGCACCAGGCTTCCAGTGTGTCTCCAGAGCCCTGTTCCTCCTCCACGCACTCGCCCGATGGTGCGTGTCTCCAGCCCGGTACCACCAGTTCCGGCACCACGCACCAAGCCTCCTGTGCGTCCTGTTGCTGCTCCCCGCACTAGCCTTGAGGTGCGTGTCCTTAGCCCGGTACCTCCAGTTCCGGTACCACGCACCAGGCCTACTGTGCGCCTCAGCCGGCCAGAGTCTGCCGTCTGCCCAGTGCCGCCTGCACTGTCCGTCTGCCCAGAGCCGCCTGCGCTATCCGTCTGCCCAGAGCCGTCAGAGCCGCCCGTCTGTCCCGAGCCGTCAGAGCCGCCCGTCTGTCCCGAGCCGTCAGAGCCGCCCGTCTGTCCCGAGCCGTCAGAGCCGCCCGTCTGTCCCGAGCCGTCAGAGCCGTCAGACAGGATCAGCCAGAGCCGTCCGCCAGACAGGATCAGCCAGAGCCGTCCGCCAGACAGGATCAGCCAGAGCCGCCAGCCAGCCAGGATCTGCCAGAGCCGCCAGCCAGCCAGGATCTGCCAGAGCCGCCAGCCAGCCAGGATCTGCCAGAGCCGCCAGCCAGCCAGGATCTGCCAGAGCCGCCAGCCAGCCAGGATCTGCCAGAGCCACCAAAGCGGGTATTAACTATGGTGGAGTGGGGGCCACGTCCCGCACCCGAGCCGCCGCCGTAGGAAGGCCCACCCGGACCCTCCCCTTCTGTGTCAGGTTTTGCGTCCGGAGTCCGCACCTTTGGGGGGGGGGGTACTGTCACGCCCTGGCCTTAGTTATCTTTATTTTCTGTAATATTTTGGTTAGGTCAGGGTGTGACAGGGAGGATGTTTGTGTATTTGTCTCGTCTTGGGTGGTTGTATGGTATAGGGGGTTTTGGGTAGAGTGTATGGGTTTGTGTTGAGTGTAGGTGTCTAGGTATGTCTATGGTTGCCTGAATGGTTCTCAATCAGAGACAGCTGTCATTAATTGTCTCTGATTGGGAGCCATATTTAAGGCAGCCATAGGCATTAGACTGTTGTGGGTAATTGTCTATGTGTAGTGTTTAGTGTCAGCACTATTTGTTTGAATAGCTTCACGGTCGTCTGTTTGTTGTTTTTGTTCGTTTGTTCGTCTTCAAAATAAAAAGAAGATGTCGTTCTATCACGCTGCGCCTTGGTCCACTCTGCCTCATTACGACGATCGTGACACCAGAATCTATACTTGTGACAAGGGGAATTGATATATAATTTTAATGTGGTTCCAGAGACAATAAACTGTGCTGGACTTGCACAGAGTCCTTCATTGGTAAGATCCTCAGAGGATGGAGACTACAACCATTACCAATAAATGGAAATACTCTCTCAGTGAAAGTGTGAATGTGTGTAGTTATCAGTGTCAGATAATGTTTGGGGAAAAGCTGTTGCTCAGCAACACTGCCTTCCTGAAGACAAATAATGTATATGAAATGCTCCAGTCTGGCTTTAGACCCCATCATTGTACTGAGACCACACTGATGAAGGTGGTAAAGTACCGTTTAATGGCGTCAGACCAAGGCTCTGTGTCTCTCCTTGTGCTCCTAGACCTGTTTTTGATACCATCGATCACCACATTCTTTATGAGAGGTTGGAAACCCGAATTGGTCTATGCGGACAAGTTATTACCTGGTTTAGATCTTATCTGTCGGATGGTTTGTCCTCTGAAAAATCAATGGTAAGTTTTGGTGTTCCTCAAGGTTCCATTTTAGGACCACTTTTGTTTTCAGTATATATGCTACGTCTTAGCGATGGCTATGCAGATGACACACAGCTGTACATTTAGATTAAACATGGTGAAGTCCCAAAATTGTCTACCCTGAAAGGCTGTGTTTCAGACATAAGGAAGTGGATGGCGGCAAATGTTGTACTTTTAAACTCAGACAAAACAAAGATGCTAGTTCTAGGTCCCAAGAAACAAAGAAACCTGCTGTTTGATCTGAAAATGTATCTCAATTGTTTTACAGTCGTCTCAAATAAAACTGTGAAGGACCTCGGTGTTACTCTGGAGCCTGATCTCTCTTTTGACTAATATGTAAAAAATATTTCAAGAGCAGCTTTTTTCCATTGTCGTAACATTGCAAAAAAATCGGAACCTTTTTGTCTAAAAATGATGCAGAAAAACTAATCTATGCTTTTGCCACTTCGAGATTAGACTACTGCAATGCTCTACTCTCCGTCTACCCAGATAAAGCACTAAATACATTTCAGCTAATGCTAAATACGGTTGCTGGAATCATGACTAGAACCCCAAAATTAGAACATATTACTTCAGGGCTAGCCTCTACACTGGCTTCCTGATTTCATTTTTTTTAATCCTGGCCTCTTCATCTCGTAGAAACTGGTGAAGATTCTCAAACTCCTCCCTAACCTGTCTCTTTGTTTGCTGGGCCTGTGCTCTGGAGACAGTGAGAGGAATGGTAGTTATTATCAGGTAATCCCAGGCATCTACAGTATGTAGAGATCACAGAATTCTCTCCTCACTCAATATCCTTACATTGATGTGTTCCTGCTGTTTGATCACAGGTTTGTTGAATAATATTTAAATCCTACAGCTTCTCCTGTAAAGGCTTCAGGGCAGTGTGGAATTCCTCCTGGAATGAGAGGTTGTTATCGGAGAAAGAGAGAAAGGGGCGTGGAGGGATAACAATGACATATTTTTGCAGTGGTGGAAAAAGTACCCAATTGTCATGCTTGTCGTAAAAGTAAAGATACCTTAATAGAAAATTACTCAAGTAAAAGTGAAATATTTATTTATATTCAGCAAATCAGACAGCACCATTTTCTTGTTTCTTATATTTACATAGCCAGGGGCACACTACATAGTTTACAAACGAAGCATTTGTATTTAGTGAGTCCGCCAGATCAAAGGCAGTAGGGATGACAAGGAATGACCATTTTCCTGAGTATTCTAAGTATTCAAAATGTGTTAAATTTAACATCTTTAACCAATTGTAACTTATGGCCCTGTGCAGCTTCTTCTATGGGTCTGTTCTTGTGTTTTTTTAAATTCCGAAACACCACATGCTAGCTGTTTATTCTCCAGACAGAAGAGTTTGAGTTTCTCACTGTGCAGACTGCAGAGCTACTCCGATCCTGTAGGACTTTTTTGGATCGCTTGTTGGACTTATTGGATCTCTTCTCCTACTAACAGGACATCCTTTCCTTCCTTCTCTCTCCAATGTTCCTGCAGACAGGAGGCTGTGACCACACGGCAGGATGACAGATCCCTGAAGATGTCATGGCACACAAGACAGGAGCGCTCCTCCTTTGGGAGTCAGTTTGGGAGGCTTTTTCTCCTCTGGTGGAAGAGGTTCAGGAGCAGTTTCCTCCTGAGGTTGATGTTTGTCTATCTTCTCACTCGTTACCACCTCCTCTGTAATGGCTGAAATGAAAGGTTTCAGTTTTAATATTGGTAATATGAGCCCCAACATTTCACTTTGTCACACCTGTGTATCACAATGTTAACAATGAGTAGAAATACATGGAATTACTAACATAATGCGAGCCATTACCTGTTTGGCTTTC
>NC_052313.1:11144144-11151673 GCF_016432855.1 Salvelinus namaycush | reverse complement strand
TTTAGCTTGGTCTCCCCCCAGAATAGAGCCCCACCTGGGACCCGTACCAACCCCCCCGGTGACCCTGTCCCCCGCAGAGCCCCACCCTGGACCCCCCCTGTCCCAGAGCCCCCTGGCCCCCCTTGTCACCCCAGGAGCACCACCCTGGGATCGTCCCAAGCCCCACCTGTTCCACCCGGGTCCCCCGAGCCCCCCGTTGGATCCCCCTGTCCCCCAGAGCCCCGCCCTGGACCCCCTGTCCCCAGGCCCCGGGCCCGTCCCGGGAAACCAACCCTGGATCCCCCCTGTCTCCCCAGAGCCCCACCCTGGGACCCCCCTGTCCCCCAGAGCCCCACCCGGCCCATCCACCCTGACGAGGTTCCCCACGTACGGGATCCCCCTGTCCCAGGCCCACCTGACACTGTCCCCAGACCCCTACCCTGGGATCCCCCTGTCCCCCAGCAGAGCCTCCACCCTGGGATACCCTCCTCTTGTCCCCCGCAGGAGCCCCACCCTGGATCCCCCTGTCCCCAGAGCCCCCCCCTACTTCCCCCCCCCCCCCCCCCCCTGTCCCCAGAGCCCCCCCCACCCTGGGACCCCAACTTGTCCCCAAGAGCCCCACCCGGGATCCACCCTGTCCCCCAGAGCCCAACCCTGGGATCCCCCGGTCCCCCAGAGGCCCCACCCACGGGACCCCCCTTGTCCCCCCAGGAGCCCCACCTGGGTCCCCCAGCAGAGCCCCCCCCCCCCCCCCCCCCCCCCCCCTCCCACCCCCCCCCTCTCCCCCCCTCCCCCCCCTCCCCCCCTGTCCCCAGACCCACCCTGGGACCCCCCTGTCCCCCAGAGCCCCACCCTGGGACCCCCCTGTCCCCCAGAGCCCCACCCTGGGACCCCCCTGTCCCCCAGAGCCCCACCCTGGGATCCCCCTGTCCCCAGAGCCCCACCATGGGATCCCCCTGTCCCCCAGAGCCCACCTGGGATCCCCTGTCCCCCAGAGCCCCACCCTGGGACCCCCTGTCCCCAGAGCCCCACCTGGGACCCCCCTGTCCCCCAGAGCCCCACCCTGGGATCCCCCTGTCCCCCAGAGCCCCACCCTGGGATCCCCCTGTCCCCCAGAGCCCCACCCTGGGATCCCCCTGTCCCCCCAGAGCCCCACCCTGGGATCCCCCCTGTCCCCCAGAGCCCCACCCTGGGACCCCCCTGTCCCCCAGAGCCCCACCCTGGGATCCCCCTGTCCCCCAGAGCCCCACCCTGGGATCCCCCTGTCCCCAGAGCCCCACCCTGGGATCCCCCTGTCCCCCAGAGCCCCCCCTGATCCCCTGTCCCCAGGAGCCCCCCCTGTCCCCCAGAGCCCCACCCTGGACCCCCTGTCCCCCAGAGCCCCACCCTGGGATCCCCCTGTCCCCCAGAGCCCCACCCTGGGATCCCCCTGTCCCCCAGAGCCCCACCCTGGGACCCCCTTGTTCCCCCAGAGCCCCACCCTGGGACCCCCAGAGCCCCCCCCCCCCCCTGTCCCCCAGAGCCCCACCCTGGGACCCCCCTGTCCCCCAGAGCCCCACCCTGGGATCCCCCTGTTCCCCAGAGCCCCACCCTGGGACCCCCCTGTCCCCCAGAGCCCCACCCTGGGACCCCCCTGTCCCCCAGAGCCCCACCCTGGGATCCCCCTGTCCCCCAGAGCCCACCCCTGGGATCCCCCTGTCCCCCAGAGCCACCCTGGTCCCCCTCCCCCAGAGCCCCACCCTGGGATCCCCCTGTCCCCCAGAGCCCACCCTGGGATCCCCCTGTCCCCCAGAGCCCCACACTGGGATCCCCCTGTCCCCCAGAGCCCCCCCTGTCCCTCCCAGAGCCCCACCCTGGGATCCGCCCTGTCCCCCAAGCCCCACCCTGGATCCCCCTGTCCCCCAGAGCCCCACCCTGGGATCCCCCTGTCCCCCAGAGCCCCACCCTGGGACCCCCCTGTCCCCCAGAGCCCCACCCTGGGACCCCCATGTCCCCCCGAGCCCCACCCTGGGATCCCCTGTCCCCAGAGCCCCACCCTGGGATCCCCCCTGTCCCCCAGAGCCCCACCCTGGGATCCCCCTGTCCCCAGAGCCCCACCCTGGGAACCCCCCTGTCCCCAGAGCCCCACCCTGGGACCCACCCTGTCCCCCAGAGCCCCACCCTGGGATCCCCCTGTCCCCAGAGCCCCACCCTGGGATCCCCCTGTCCCCCCAGAGGCCCCACCCTGGGATCCCCTGTCCCCCAGAGCCCCACCCTCTGGGATCCCTCCCCAGAGCCCCCCTATGTCCCCCAGAGCCACCCTGGGACCCCCTGTCCCCCTGTCCCCCAGAGCCCCACCCTGGGATCCCCTGTCCCCAGAGCCCCACCCTGGGACCCCCTGTCCCCAGAGCCCCATCCTGGGACCCCCTGTCCCCCAGAGCCCCACCCTGGGATCCCCCTGTCCCCCAGAGCCCCACACCTGGGACCCCCCTGTCCCCCAGAGCCCCACCCTGGGACCCCCCTGTCCCCCAGAGCCCCACCCTGGGATCCCCCTGTCCCCCAGAGCCCCACCCTGGGATCCCCTGTCCCCCAGAGCCCCACCCTGGGATCCCCCTGTCCCCCAGAGCCCCACCCTGGGATCCCCCTGTCCCCCAGAGCCCCACCCTGGGATCCCCCTGTCCCCCAGAGCCCCACCCTGGGATCCCCCTGTCCCCCAGAGCCCCACCCTGGGATCCCCCTGTCCCCCAGAGCCCCACCCTGGGACCCCCCTGTCCCCCAGAGCCCCACCCTGGGACCCCCCTGTCCCCAGAGCCCCACCCTGGGATCCCCCTGTCCCCCAGAGCCCCACCCTGGGATCCCCCTGTCCCCCAGAGCCCCACCCTGGGACCCCCCTGTCCTCCAGAGCCCCACCCTGGGATCCCCCTGTCCCCCAGAGCCCCACCCTGGGATCCCCCTGTCCCCCAGAGCCCCACCCTGGGATCCCCCTGTCCCCCAGAGCCCCACCCTGGGACCCCCCTGTCCCCCAGAGCCCCACCCTGGGATCCCTTAGTCCCCCAGAGCCCCACCCTGGGACCCCCCCTGTCCCCCAGAGCCCCACCCTGGGATCCCCCTGTCCCCCAGAGCCCCACCCTGGGATCCCCCTGTCCCCCAGAGCCCCACCCTGGGACCCCCTTGTCCCCCAGAGCCCCACCCTGGGATCCCCCTGTCCCCCAGAGCCCCACCCTGGGACCCCCCCTGTCCCCCAGAGCCCCACCCTGGGATCCCTTAGTCCCCCAGAGCCCCACCCTGGGACCCCCCTGTCCCCCAGAGCCCCACCCTGGGATCCCTTAGTCCCCCAGAGCCCCACCCTGGGATCCCCCCTGTCCCCCAGAGCCCCACCCTGGGATCCCCCTGTCCCCCAGAGCCCCACCCTGGGATCCCCCTGTCCCCCAGAGCCCCACCCTGGGATCCCTTAGTCCCCCAGAGCCCCACCCTGGGACCCCCCTGTCCCCCAGAGCCCCACCCTGGGATCCCCCTGTCCCCCAGAGCCCCACCCTGGGATCCCCCTGTCCCCCAGAGCCCCACCCTGGGATCCCCCTGTCCCCCAGAGCCCCACCCTGGGATCCCCCTGTCCCCCAGAGCCCCACCCTGGGATCCCCCTGTCCCCCAGAGCCCCACCCTGGGATCCCCCTGTCCCCCAGAGCCCCACCCTGGGACCCCCCTGTCCCCCAGAGCCCCACCCTGGGACCCCCCTGTCCCCCAGAGCCCCACCCTGGGACCCCCCTGTCCCCCAGAGCCCCACCCTGGGATCCCCCTGTCCCCTAGAGCCAGATATCTACACTCTTAGAAATAAAGGTGCTATGTAGAACCTTAAAGGGTTCTTTGGCTGTCCCCTTTTTTGATGCAGGTAGAACCCTTTTGTATCCAGGTAGAACCCTTTTGGGTTTCATGTATGACCCTTTCCACAGAGAGTACTGAACCGCTCCATCTGAATCAACATGTCCTTGTCACAGATATCATGCCTGATCTTTGTGCATCTGTAACTTTCTCACATATCATTAGTCATGATTCATTGGTGATTATCCATAATCATGGTAGAATCCACATTAATGTAGAAGTGTTCAGAAACATATTGTTTTCTTATTTACAATAAAAGTGACTCCAAAATGACACAATATATTATTTACCATTAATTTCTATTGGTCACAAAATTATCTGAAATACAACCAAAACAAACTGAAAAAGCATCCAACAAGTTTGTAGGGTCACAAGCTTGATGTAATCATTGTGTGCTAGGAATATGGGACCAAACACTAAACCTTTGACTAAATGTTATACACTATAAGTGAATTTGTCCAAATACTTAAGACACCTTCAAATGAGGGGACTAGATACATAAAGTACATTCATTTCTAAACAGTAAAACAGATATGTATGGAAAAAAACTCAAATAAAAGGTGAAATTAAAACAAATGAAAAGTTTTAGCTTCACTTTACAAATAAATACGTAGGGGCGTGTCCTTGTGAAGGACAAAAGTGATCCCAGCAGCTCTCCTGCTCTAAGACTGGTCTCATTCTGATACTCCCTCTTTCTCCCTGATGTGGTGACAGGGGGATGTCTGTTGTCATGGAGACACAGGGGGATTGTGTTTCTATACCATCAGCAGGAAGTTAACCTCCACTAGACAGGAAACACACACACACACACAGCAGTAATGGATTGTGTTTACATACTGTTTATATATTTTGAGCATCTTTGTGGGTGTTGACTTTGTGTTTATATCTATTGGAAAGCTGTATCTTCTCGTGTGTGTGTGTGATTACGAGGCTTGCTCTGTAGATAAAGAGGTGAGATTTCTGTAATGAGACAGAGAAAGAGAGAGGCAGAGAGAGAAAGAAAGAGAGAGGCAGAGAGAGAAAGAAAGAGAGAGGCAGAGAGAGAAAGAAAGAGAGTCAGAGAAAGAAAGAAAGAGAGAAAGAAAGAAAGAGAGAGAGAGGCAGAGAGAGAATGAGAGAGAGAGATCAGACTGATAAGACTAAGTAGGATAGAACTAGTGTACAGACAGACTGTGGGGTTCCCCTCTTCTCTCTGTCTCTCTCTGGAATGGGGCCGAGCAGACAGACTGTGGGGTCCCCCTCTTCTCTCTGTCTCTCTCTGGAATGGGGCCGAGCAGACAGACTGTGGGGTCCCCCTCTTCTCTCTGTCTCTCTCTGGAATGGGGCCGAGCAGACAGACTGTGGGGTCCCCCTCTTCTCTCTGTCTCTCTCTGGAATGGGGCCGAGCAGACAGAGATGGAATTCTAATTTAGATAAATTCAGTTCCTGAATAAATTATGCAGTCCTGTCCTCTCTCTGCCCATCCTCCTCAATACGTGATAATATATCTCTTTCTCGCCCTCTCTCTCTCTGCTTCGGATTGGTTGTTAGTTAATCTATCACTGTCTGTAGCTACCAGCTCTCACAGTGTCACGTCAGAATTAGACGTTTATTCATGTTTCTCAAACGTCAAATTTCGAAGTTGTTCCAAAAGTCAAATTTCGAAGTGTTTAAGGTTAAGTTTAGACATGAACTCTGAATGGTTAAGGTTTGGGATAGGCTTAAAACTAAAATAGCAAAAACAACTTTCTATCACTAGATTTGAACCTGCAACCTTTGGATTCAGAGGCAGACGCTTGAGGCAGATGCTTAAGCCAATCCCCCATCCCCGATTCAGAGGCAGACGCTTGAGGCAGATGCTTAAGCCAATCCCCCATCCCCGTCCACAACACCCTAGCAGAACTGAAACCTACTTGAAGGTAACAGTGTTGCTCCTAGGGTCCGGTTTCCACGTCATCTCCAGACGTCCTCAGACATGGATGGACGTCCAATATTGACTTGTATCACGGGGAGCCTGGCTGGTCTGTAGAATGCCTCATGGACAGTTACCTAAGGACAGCGTGTGTGTGTGTGTGTTTGTGTGTGTGTGTGTGTGTATGTGTGTGTGTGTGTGTGTGTGTGTGGTGTGTGTGTGTGTGTGTGGGTGTGTGTGTGTGTGTGTGTGTGTGTGTTTGTTTATATGTGTTTGTATGTGTGTGTGTGTGTCTGCGTTTGTTTGTGTGTGTGTGTGTGTGTGTGTGTGTGTTTCTCTGTCTGTGTTTGTGTGTGTTTCTCTGTCTGTGTTTGTGTGTGTGTTATCTGAGACGGTGACCTAAGCTCTAGTGGATGTGTTATATGTTGCTAACCTGACAAAGCCCAAGTACGCGCCTCAATCAGCCCTCTGTGGACTCTCTTGTATGTGCACTCTTAATTAGGTTGCATAAGTGGCTTAGGGACACAGATTGCCTGGAATTCCTCTCTCGCAATCCATGGAAGCCACCGTCACACAGAGACTTAGAGCCTAATACACGTTCACGCGCACACACACACACACACACACACACACACACACACACACACACACACACACACACACACACACACACACACACACACACACACACACACACACACACACACACACACACACACACACACACACACACACACACACACACACACACACACACATGGAGGCTTAACACACACAGACCAGCTCCAGCACTATTAATACCAGAGCAGTGTTGTAGTACTGTGTTTATCAGTCCATTCTTCTACACACTGTATTCACCAGAATAATGTCTGTACTATCTTTACTGATCTTAATGTCACTGTTCAAGTGAAGAAAAGTGTGGTTTATAACTAGTAGAGGTCTGTCCTCCCAGAAGAACATCAGGACTTATTGTTCTTATTGTGTGGGGACAATTAGTGAGGTTGCGCTCATGGGGAAGGTGATAGGCCTCGCACAACAGCTGCCTGTAATCCCAGCTACGCTCTCATATCCTGAGACACGCTTCTTTGTGTGTGTGTGTGTGTGTGTGTGTGTGTGTGTGTGTGTGTGTGTGTGTGTGTGTGTGTGTGTGTGTGTGTGTGTGTGTGTGTGTGTGTGTGTGTGTGTGTGTGTGCATTTTTCCCAGTACGTGTGTGTGTGGATCTCCAGATCACATGATGGAAACTAAGGGTAGGAGGTTAAGGAGGGGTTTAAGGAGGGGTTTAAGGGGGATCCCAGTTTGGATATCTTGTGTTCCCCCTGACTGGGTCACAAACACACACCTCCCCTCGCACACACTGCAACATGCTCTTAAACTTTCACTCACTCTACATCTCTCACACACACATCCGGTGCGTAGCTATCCAGAGGACAGTGTGTGGTTAGGTATGACTGAGGCCAAAGCAGTGTGTGTGTCTCTTGGTGTTTTAACTAGAGGACTGAGGACCAGACTCAAGGCTCTAGGTTGTCTACTGATCCAAAACTTTACTGGAGATCTTACCAGGAACTGCACCGGAAACTCTACCGGAAAGGAGCGGGACCGGGGCCTGTTTACTAGGGCAGGATGGGGATGTTCCGACCCCCAGGGGGCTGTGAGTACGGAACTGTGTCTGTGTTCTGACCCCCAGGGGGCTGTGAGTACGGAACTGTGTCTGTGTTCTGACCCCCAGGTGGCTGTGAGTACGGAACTGTGTGTGTGTTCTGACCCCCAGGGGGCTGTGAGTACGGAACTGTGTGTGTGTTCTGA
>NC_052313.1:11134144-11141644 GCF_016432855.1 Salvelinus namaycush | reverse complement strand
ATGGCGGTTTTGGAGCAGTGGCTTCTTCCTTGCTGAGCGTCCTTTCAGGTTATGTCGATATAGGGCTTTTTTTTACTGTGGATATAGATACTTTTGTACCTGTTTCCTCCAGCATCTTCAGAAGGTCCTTTGCTGTTGTTATGGGATTGATTTTCACTTTTTGCACCAAAGTACGTTAATCTCCAGGAGACAGCATAATGCACAAACCTCGTTGCTACAGTACTGTTTTTAATTGGTTAATGTTTTTTAAAGTCATGTCAAAAAGATATCTGAGCGGTAGACTCAAAGTGATCTTGACTCAGAAAAGGTTGGTGACCACTGTTCTAGAGTTTTCCCTGTTAACACCATCAATGTTTCCCTTTACTGTGGCAATTGTGATCGAATCAACACAATATTATCCACTTTCAATGCAACATACCGAAACAAAACAAACTATGCAAGAGCTTTTATTGTAGGCAGAACGCATCGGAGTAGGATTCTATTGCATTGACACACACTACTCAGCCCATACTCTACATAGACCGGTGATTGTAGGAACAATCAGAGCTGCAGTAGGCCTACATGCAAATAGACCATTGCTATATATGGATCTGTACCATTTACTTTGAACTGGACTGTGTTTACAACATGAGCGGTCATGAGTAGATGCGCTTGTTTTGAGATCAAAGCGAGAGCCTGCATTTGCATATTTGTACATATATGTTCATATGCTTTGCTAGTTAGTGAGTTATTAGCCCAGTTATAGATCATATGTAGTCAGCATTAGAGGAGTGATTGCTTCCTAGAAGAGCACAAAACATGTACATTTATAGGCAACTTTGAAAAGGGAGTCAGGTAAAGAGCTTTTTTTTTTAACTTAAAGTGGCAGTGTTGTATTTTAAGACAGGCTTGAATAAGCTAAGGAGACAATAGGCAGAGGGTAGAATAATTTGTCTGATTTTCTGTAATAATGGTATGGGAATAATAATGCATTTTATTTTGTAAAGTGGTTTCTTGCATCAAACAACACAACATTTTCAGTACCTCCTTGTCTGAAGGACAAGTGGATAAACAGGTTCATGTCAAGCCATGCATGTTTTTTTTGTCAAAGGTCCCGTGGAATGTAGGCCTACATTGAACACCACACATGGGCTGCTACGGTAGCCTGAATGATAGAACAGCTATTTCCATGTTAAAATGTTATGGGATGCATTTTCTCCATAGTTTTTGATGGTAGGCCACTCTGGCAGGCCTACATTATGATCAAATAGCCACAGTAGCCTACATGGCCACTGTTATAACTGTAACTTAAAGCGGATACAGCCTCAGCGTTCACAGTAAATACGCACTGGAAGTTGCACAGAATTTTCACAACGTTCAAATTTGCTCAGCGCTGAAAACAATTTGAGGGAACATTGCATATGATGGTTATAAAGCTGAATATGAGCTCCATCCTGTTAGTGACATCTGGAGATGTGGACAAATTTGCATACAGAGGTGTGAAATTCCATATTTGGGCGTTGATGACATGAGCTGTGAAACAGGAGGGGGCGGGGGGTGGTTGTGGAGGTGGGGGCAGCAGAGGGATAGGGTGGAGAGTGACCACTGTTGGTGTGTCACTCTCTCTCTCTCTCTCGCTTTTCAGAGAGAGATGAAGCTGATCTAGAATGAGTGATGGGGGAGGCAGAGGAGAGACAGTGAAAAATGTACACATGCACACGCATGCACACACACACAACGCAGTGTGAAGTCATTGGTTACTCTGAGGTAGCAGAAGGATTAGGGATGGCACCATGGCAACTGCAAAGTTAGCTGTCCATCGTTGGCTTACTGTGTGACTAAGTTGTGTTTGGAGTGTGTTGTGTGTGTAATGTACAGTTGAAGTCGGAAGTTTACATACACCTTAGCCAAATACATTTAAACACAGTTTTTCACAATTCCTGACATTTAATCCTAGTAAAAATTCCCTGTCTTAGGTCAGTTAGGATCACCACTTTATTTTAAGAATGTGAAATGTCAGAATAATAGTAGAGAGAATGATTTATTTCAGCTTTTATTTATTTCATCACATTCCCAGTGGGCCAGAAGTTTACATACACTCAATTAGTATTTGGTAGCATTGCCTTTAAATTGTTTAATTTGGGTCAAACGTTTCAGGTAGCCTTCCACAAGCTTCCCACAATAAGTTGGGTGAATTTTGGCCCATTCCTACAAAGTACGATCTTTGTTCCCATGTGCAGTTGCAAACCGTAGTCTGTCTTTTTAATGGCGGTTTTGGAGTAGTGGCTTCTTCCTTGCTGAGTGACCTTTCAGATTATGTTGATATAGGACTCGTTTTACTGTGGATATAGATACTTTTGTACCTGTTTCCTCCAGCATCTTCACAACGTCCTTTGCTGTTGTTCTGGGGTTGATTTGCACTTTTTGCACCAAAGTACATAACGCGTCTCCTTCCTGAGCAGTATAACGGCTGCGTGGTCTAATGGTGTTCATACTTGCGTACTATTGTTTGTACAGATGAACGTGGTACCTTCAGGCGTTTGGAAATTTCTCCCAAGGATGAACCAGACTTGTGGAGATCTACAATTTTTTGGGGGAAATCTTGGCTGATTTCTTTTGATTTTCCCATGATGTCAAGCAAAGAGGCACTGAGTTTGAAAGTTGGCCTTGAAATACATCCACAGGTACACCTCCAATTGACTCAAATTATGTCAATTAGCCTATCAGAAGCTTCTAAAGCCATGACATAATTTTCTGGAATTTTCCAAGCTGTTTAAAGGCACAGTCAACTTACTGTATGTAAACTTCTGACCCACTGGAATTGTGATATAGTGAATTATAAGTGAAATAATCTGTCTGTAAACAATAGTTGGAAAAATGACTTGTGTCATGCACAAAGTAGATGTCCTAACCGACTTGCCAAAACTATAATTTGTTAACAAGAAATTTGTGGAGTGGTTGAAAAACGAGTTTTAATGACTCCAACCTAAGTGTATGTAAACTTCCAACTTCAACTGTATGTGTGTCTGTCCAACAGGAGGACGAGAGTGTCAATGAGATCAACATCACCAACCATACTAAGGAGGGGTCAGAGAAGGGTGACCCTCGACAGTTCGAGCTCCGCAAGGTCCTAGGACAAGGCTCCTTCGGAAAGGTGTGTGTGTGTCTGCCTGTGTGTGTGTATGTTTGTGTGTGTCTGCCTGTGTGTGTGTATGTGTGTATGTGTGTGTGTGTATGTGTATGTGTGTGTGTGTGTGTGTGTGTGTGTGTGTGTGTGTGTGTGTGTGTGTATGTGTATGTGTATGTGTGTGTGTGTGTGTGTGTGTGTGTGTGTGTGTGTGTGTGTGTGTGTGTGTGTGTGTGTATGTGTATGTATGTATGTATGTGTGTGTGTGTGTGTGTGTGTGTGTGTGTGTGTGTGTGTTTGATTCCACTGATGTTTCTATTACTTATCCTTATGACAGAGAGTTGCTATAGCAACCACAAGGTAAGGTCCCTTCACACCTTGTCATCTTTTTTGAATGAACGATTGTGTGTGTTTTCATGGTTGTCGTTCATCTTTCATCATTTTCCCCCCAAAAAATTATTGTGTGTGTGTGTATGTGTGTGTATGTGTGTGTGTGTGTGTGTGTGTGTGTGTGTGTGTGTGTGTGTGTGTGTGTGTGTGTGTGTGTGTGTGTGTGTGTGTGTGTGTGTGTGTGTGTGTGTGTGTGTGTGTGTGTGTGTGTGTAGGTGTTCCTGGTCAAGAAGACTACAGGTCCAGATGCAGGACAGCTCTATGCCATGAAGGTTCTGAAGAAAGCCACACTGAAAGGTAACGGAGATGGAGAGGGAGGTAGAGGGGAGGTGATTTCAGAGCAGATGAAGTACATTTTTCTCTCCTGGAATCATGTCAGTGTGACATACTATCAGGGCCTCACATTAGAATGGCAAGCCGCTGCTCTCTACAGGGTTGGGCGTTGAAGTAGTGGAAAGTTCCATCACTCATTTGAAGCTGAGGGCAGCAGCGCCTCCCCAAAAGTGCTGTGGTTAAATCCCCTTGGCCATGAACCTCTAGGCCCCCCCCCCCTCCATTGGAAAACAATGTAATAGCCCTGTTTGTTGGAAATGGAACACGCCAACAGACTGCTTTATCTCAGAGAGACTACCATCACCATCTGCTGGCCACAGACCTCATATTCACCTACAGTGGAGGGATTCTGCTCTCTCTCTCTCTCTCTCTCTCTCTCTCTCTCTCTCTCTCTCTCTCTCTCTCTCTCTCTCTCTCTCTCTCGCTCTCTCTCTCTCTCTTTTCTCTCTCTCTCTCTCTCTCTCTCTCTCTCTCGCTCCTTTGGAGCAGGCCCCTCCTCCTCTCTTGTTGATTTTATATTTATTTCCCTCCTTTATTCAATTACTCATCCATTGCCATCTGGGAGCCACTTTCATGCCAAGAGAGAGAGAGAGGGAGAGGGAAAGGCAGAGAGAAAGATAGATAGAGGAAGGGGGAAAGGGCGAGAGATAGAGGAAGGGGGAAAGAGAGAGAGAACGATAGAGGAAGGGGGAGAGAGAAAGATATATAGAGGGAGGGGGATAGGTAGAGGGGAATAAAGATGGGGTGGGAGCGAGAAAGATATATAGAGGGAGGGGGATAGGTAGAGGGGAATAAGATGGGGTGGGAGGGAGAAGGATATATAGAGGGAGGGGGATAGGTAGAGGGGAATAAGATGGGGTGGGAGGGAGAAGGATATATAGAGGGAGGGGGATAGGTAGAGGGGAATAAAGATGGGGTGGGAGGGAGAAGGATATATAGAGGGAGGGGGATAGGTAGAGGGGAATAAAGATGGGGTGGGAGGGAGAAGGATATATAGAGGGAGGGGGATAGGTAGAGGGGAATAAAGATGGGGTGGGAGGGAGAAGGATATATAGAGGGAGGGGGATAGGTAGAGGGGAATAAAGATGGGGTGGGAGGGAGAAGGATATATAGAGGGAGGGGGATAGGTAGAGGGGAATAAAGATGGGGTGGGAGGGAGAAGGATATATAGAGGGAGGGGGATAGGTAGAGGGGAATAAAGATGGGGTGGGAGGGAGAAGGATATATAGAGGGAGGGGGATAGGTAGAGGGGAATAAGATGGGGTGGGAGGGAGAAGGATATATAGAGGGAGGGGGATAGGTAGAGGGGAATAAGATGGGGTGGGAGGGAGAAGGATATATAGAGGGAGGGGGATAGGTAGAGGGGAATAAGATGGGGTGGGAGGGAGAGCTACATCAGCAAAATGGATGTTGGCAAGCGGAGATAATTTATTTTATTCTGTTTGTTCCTAGATTTATGTGTACTCTGTATGTTTTAATACTGTGTGTGTGTGTGTGTGTGTGTGTGTGTGTGTGTGTGTGTGTGTGTGTGTGTGTGTGTGTGTGTGTGTGTGTGTGTGTGTGTGTGTGTGTGTGTGTGTGTGTGTGTGTGTGTGTGTGTGTGTGTGTGTTGCAGTGCGTGACAGGGTGAGGACTAAGATGGAGAGAGACATTCTGGTGGAGGTCAACCATCCCTTCATCGTTAAACTGCACTATGGTGAGTTAGCCAACCACAGCTCAGTACTACAGTGAGTCAATAACAACATCAGTCCCCTGGTAACCAATCAGATGTCTCTCAGCATTCCAAACAGAAGGGAAACTCTACCTCATCCTGGACTTCCTACGAGGAGGAGACCTCTTCACACGACTGTCTAAAGAGGTGAGGGCACGTGTGTGTTGGTGTGGCGTGTGTGTTGGTGTGGCGTGTGTGTTGGTGTGGCGTGTGTGTTGGTGTGGCGTGTGTGTTGGTGTGGCGTGTGTGTTGGTGTGGCGTGTGTGTTGGTGTGGCGTGTGTGTTGGTGTGGCGTGTGTGTTGGAGTGGCGTGTGTGTTGGTGTGGCGTGTGTGTTGGTGTGGCGTGTGTGTTGGTGTGGCGTGTGTGTTGGTGTGGCGTGTGTGTTGGTGTGGCGTGTGTGTTGGTGTGGCGTGTGTGTTGGTGTGGCGTGTGTGTTGGTGTGGCGTGTGTGTTGGTGTGGCGTGTGTGTTGGTGTGGCGTGTGTGTTGGTGTGGCGTGTGTGTTGGAGTGGCGTGTGTGTTGGTGTGGCGTGTGTGTTGGTGTGGCGTGTGTGTTGGTGTGGCGTGTGTGTTGGTGTGGCGTGTGTGTGTCTCACCTTCCCCTCTCCTCTCTGTGTGTGTGTGTGGGGGGTCTCACCCTCCTCTCCTCTCTGTGTGTGTGTGTGGGGGGTCTCACCTTCCCCTCTCCTCTCTGTGTGTGTGTGTGGGGGGTCTCACCCTCCTCTCCTCTCTGTGTGTGTGTGTGGGGGGTGTCACCCTCCTCTCCTCTCTGTGTGTAGGTGGGGGGTCTCACCCTCCTCTCCTCTGTGTGTGTGTGTGGGGGGTCTCACCCTCCTCTCCTCTCTGTGTGTAGGTGGGGGGTCTCACCCTCCTGTCTGTGTGTGTGTGTGGGGTCTCACCCTCCACTCCTCTCTGTGTGTGTGGGGGGGGTCTCATCCTCCTCTCCTCTCTGTGTGTGTGTGGGGTCTCACCCTCCACTCCTCTCTGTGTGTGTGTGGGGGGTCTCACCCTCCTCTCCTCTCTGTGTGTGTGTGTGGGGGGTCTCACCCTCCTCTCCTCTCTGTGTGTGTGTGTGGGGTCTCACCCTCCTCTCCTCTCTGTGTGTGTGTGTGGGGTCTCACCCTCCTCTACTCTCTGTGTGTAGGTGATGTTCACAGAGGAGGATGTGAAGTTCTACCTGGCAGAGTTGGCCCTGGCCCTGGACCACCTTCACGGCCTGGGCATCATCTACAGAGACCTCAAACCAGAGAAGTACATACACACACACAGAGACACACACAGAGACACACAGACACAGACACAGACACACACACACACACACACACACACACACACACACAGACACACACACACAGACACACACACACACATGTTTAGTATCTTTGTCTAAAGATCTATTTCTGTCTTTTCAGCATTCTGCTAGACGAGGAGGGACACATTAAGCTGACGGGTGAGTAATATCAGACCTGTGTGTGTGTGTGTGTGTTTTGTTTATATTTTTGAATGTGTCTATTCTCACTGCAGACGGTATGTCCTGAGAACAAAGCTTACTCGTGTGTTTATGTGTGTGTGTAGACTTCGGCCTCAGTAAGGAGTCTATAGACCATGAGAACAAGGCTTATTCGTTCTGTGGGACGGTGGAGTACATGGCTCCGGAGGTGGTCAACAGGAGAGGCCACACCACCAGCGCTGATTGGTGGTCCTACGGCGTGCTCATGGTGAGAGGGGTGGGGCCACACACCTTATATGGTTTATTTACCTGTTCCTTATTTGTGTTGTGTTACAGGTTGTCGTTAGGTTGTAGTTAGTTAGTCGGTAGGTAGGTAGTAGTTAGGTAGAAGTTAGGTTGTATTTTCGTTGTAGTTGGGTTGGTTGGTAGGTTGTGTGAAACTCTTCTCTTCAACCTCTGGCAGTTTGAGATGCTGACCGGAACGCTACCATTCCAGGGGAAAGACCGCA